>NC_037683.1:57498457-57588835 GCF_003255815.1 Theropithecus gelada | reverse complement strand
GCCCTGCTTCAGCTCTCGCTGGTCGGGCTGCAGCAGCTGACCAGCACCGATCGTCCGGCACTCCCCAGTGAGATGAACCCAGTACCTCAGTTGAAAATGCAGAAATCACCGGTCTTCTGTGTCGCTCGCACTGGGAGTTGGAGACTGGAGCTGTTCCTATTCGGCCATCTTGCTCCGCCCCCTCGAGTGATATATATCTTTATTGATATCTCTATTTTGTTGATACATTGTTTTCTTATCCATCTTTCTATAGTTTTCGAATATATGTAAGACTGTTGTTTTAAAGTCTTTGTTTAGTAGATCTGCTGTCAGACCTACTAGAGCATCGGCGATAGTTTCTGTTGACTTATTTTTTTCTTTGAATAGGCCATATTTTCCTGTGTATTTTTATGCCCTGTAATTTTTTTGTTAAAAACTGGACATATAAGTGGTAATGTGGTAACTCTGGAAATCAGATTCCCTCTCTTCTCAATGTTTGCTGAGTTTCATTTTTTTGTTTGTTTGTTTTCCAGATTGTTGTAGGTTGTCTCTGTGCCAATAATCAGCTTACGGTGAATATCTAAGGTTTTCTGAGGTCTTTCCTGAGCCTGAATTTTTCCCTGGCATGCATGGTCAACTTTCTAATTTTCTTTAAATGTGCCATAGGTTTTGAAATGTCCTCGTGTTTAGTATATGAATCCCAAATGGTAAAAAAAAAAAAAAAAAAAAAAAAAAAGAGAGAGAGAGAGAGAAAGATGAAGAGGAGCAGAAAAGGTACCAGCATTTTAAATCCCCTGAAATTTACTTCAACCAGAAGTGGAGAGGAGGGGGGAAGCACTTGCAACATTGGAAAGAGTAGCAGCAGCAATGGCCACCCACCTGTTTGTCTCCACCTCTGTGATCAAAAGTGGCAATCAGTGATCAGAGATTTCTGATATTTGGAGGAAAGGGTGCTTTGTACCTGGCCTGGCTCCCCTAGGTCATGTGAATGCTGCTCTAAGAACACATGCACAGTTGCCTGCCACAGGGCAGAAGGATGGGGGATTGGTAATAGCTAATATGCTAAGAGCTAAAATGAACTGAATTTAAACACAATTTATCATCCTAGCTTTCTCATGGATATTTCAAGCCTTCAGTTGATTTCAGTTTCAAAACAGTTACATCAGGCAACTTCTGACCGTGCCTTTATTGCCTTGGTGAAGAGAGGTTCCTGGTGCTCCGCACTCTCCCATCTTCCCAAAATCTCTTACCAATTCACCTTTGAAGAAAGTCTATCTTAAGTAAAATGAAGGTAGTCTTGCTCAATGGTCTGATTGAGATAATAATAATCAGTAAATTTTGGATTATTATCAATGTTGCAGTCTGATTGTATACTTTTTATGTCATTACAGTACCTTGAGGTGAAAACCATATCTGTATATTCTTTCTATAGATCTCTGCATCACAGCTCTTTACACACTATCTCAGCTGCTTAAGAACACACACAATTTCAATGAGCAACAGTATTTTCTTAATCCACTCCCAGTCCAGGAATACAGTTTGCAGAAATACAGTTTTTGTGTGGGGGCAATTCACATTGACAAATTGAAATCGTGGCAGTGAATATTTTACATTTTTTTTGCACGCAAATATGTGTCCTGGCTTTCTACTTGTAGAATTATGGCTTATTCAAGACATTTCCCCAATGACAACAACAAAAGGGAACTGAGGTCTCTTCTTCCAATGATAGATAATCACTGTAACTTTAAATGACAGTTCTCATAGGTCTCCAAAAAAACCTTCAAGTTGAGTTGCAATCTAAGGAAGGACCTTGCAGAACAATTTTTAATTCCACATATATAATTTGTCTAGAACATGATTGAAATAAAATAGAAGTCCCAGCTTAGTATATTTTAAATTATATCCCAAGAAGACATAGACTTTTGTTATAAGTGATCATACACTGTTACTATACCTAGATCATGGGTAGATACCTAGGAAATGTGTACTTTCTACCTATATTATTTTCAAAATATAAAAATAACATTATAAGATACATTACTATTAGGTAGTACAAGGGCCTACATTTGCATTATGGACTGCATTTCTGCCCTCTATTGGCTTATTTTCTGAAGCATATTGCCTGAACGTATTAAAAATTGGCATTTGGTACAAGAAGAATTCATCTTGAAAATTTCCCAATAGAAAAATAGAAAATTTATTTATACAATTGGTTTTGAACTTCAGCATTTATTTAAATTAATTAATTGTAATAGTGAATTTTTATGACACCACTTTATTAAAAATAAGACTTAATTGTTGTTATAATAATAATGTCATTGTGGCTTGCCACAATTATAATTAAAACATAAACATTTAATTAAATGTTTACACTAGTTTAGGTAAAGTCACAGTAGGAGTAAGGAAAGAGAGTAAGAGAGAAAGGGAGAAAAATGTATTTACAATGAATGGCAGTGGGAAAATAAAGTGTATGATATGGTCACGTATGTTGGTAACTATAATCAGGAAAAAAAGGAAGATCCCTTAATGATTAGAAACAAGATGAAATTGCAAATGCACCAAAGCTCAGGGCTGCCTAATAGAGAATGCTAACCATGAAATGGAAAGTGTTGGCCTGCTTTAAGAAACGTCAATCCTTTTGATATTCATGCATCGATTTAGTCATTCATTTACTCATCTGTCCATCAGTTTTTTTTCTTTATTATTATTTTTTCTTTATTATTATTATATTTTTTATTATACTTTAAGTTCTAAGGTACATGTGCACAATGTGCAGGTTTGTTACATATGTATACAAGTGCCATGTTGGTGTGCTGCACCCATTAACTCGTCATTATATTAGGTATATCTCCTAATGCTATCCCACCCCCCTTCCCTGACCCCACGGCAGGCCCCGGTGTGTGATGTTCCCTTTCCTGTGTCCAAGTCATTGTTCAGTTCCCACCTATGAGTGAGAACATGCGATGTTTGGTTTTTTTGTCCCTGCGATAGTTTGCTGAAAATAATGGTTTCCAGCTTCATCCATATCCCTACAAAGGACATGAACTCATCCTTTTTTATGACTGCATAGTATTCCATCGTGTATATGTGCTACATTTTGTTAATCCAGTCTATCATTGATGCATTTGTCCATCAGTTTTTAAATTGTGTTTAGATGAGAGCACTGAGGAAAAATTGTCCAAATTTTGAAAAAAAGGTGGTGAAAAAACTAACTGGTTTAATGTCTTTCCTTTTAGAGTCAGCTCCATATGTGAATAGTAATCACAATTAATTATACCACTTCAAAAAAAGATTTTTGTCCTTCACAACAAAAATCTGTATTATCTCTCTTCTACTTGATATATGGCTAATATGAATTGAGATGTGCTAAGTGTAAAACACACACAGGATTTTGAAATCTTCATAATAATAAAAATAATGTGAAATATCCTTAACATTTATGTTGATTACATGTTGAAATGGTATTCTGGATATATTGCATTAAATAAAATGTATTATTAAAACGAATTTTACTGGTTTATCCTGCTTTCTTTTACTATGGTTACTAGCAGTTTAAACTTTCAAACGCAATAATAACACACATAACCAATGGAATACAGTAAGACCAGCCCAGAAGCAAACCCATGCATATATGGTCAACTGATCTACAACCAGGGTGCCAAGAATACACAATGGGAAAATAATAGTCTCTTCATTAAATTATATGGGGAAAATTGGATATCTGCATGCCAAAGAATGTTGGATGATTATCTCACACCATACATATAAATTGACTCAAAATGGATTAAAAAATATAATACCTGAAACTGTAAAAATCCTAGAAGAAAACATAGGGAAAAAGATTCCAGAAATTGGTCTTCGCAGTAATTTTTTGAATATGTTACCAAAAGCACAGGCAATAAAAGCATAAATAGACAAGTGGGATTATATCAAAATAAAAAGCTACCATGCAGCCAAGGAAACAACAAAATGAAAATGCAAACTAGGCTAGGCATGGTGGGTTATGCATGTAATCCCAGCATTTTGGGAGGCTGAGGTGGGAGGATCACTTGAGACTTGAGGCCAGAAGTTTGAGAACAACCTAGGCTACATAGTGAGACCTCATCTCTACTAAAAATTAAAACAAATTAGCCAGGCATGGCAGTGCAAGCCTGTAGTCCCAGCTGCTTAGTATCCTTCCCACTTGAGCTTGGATCACTTGAGCCCGGGAGGTCAAGTCTGCAGTGAGCTGTAATCATGCTCTGTACCATTTGTACTCCAGCTTGAGTGACAGAAACCCTTTCTGAAAAAACAAAAAACAAAACAAAAAAACAGAATACAAACAACAACAAAAATATACCTACATAGTGGGAGAAAATATTTGCAACCAAATATTTCATAAGGGGTTAATATTCAAAACCTGTAAGGAACTCCAACAACTCAATTAAAAAAAAAAAAAAAAAAACTTAAAAAATTGGGCAAAGAACCTGTAGAATCATTTCTTCCAAGAGTACATACAAATAGCCAAGAGGTATATGAAAAGACTCTGAACTTCACTATTTATCAGGGAAATGCAAATCAAAACCATAATGAGATATCACCTCACATCTGTTAGCATGGCTTTTGTTAAAACCAAAAATATAACAAATGTTGGCAAGGAAAGCGAACCCTATAACCTGTTGGTGGGAAATTAGTGTAACTACTATGAAAACAGTCTGGAAGTGACCCTAAAAACGAACAATATAACTACCATATGATCCAGCAATCCTACTTCTGGATATATATCTAAAGAAATTAAAATCAGGACCTTGAAGAGATATGTGCACTCCCATGTTCACGGCAACATTATTCACAATAGACAAGATATGGAAGTAATCTAAATGTCCATTAGTGAATGTATGGAAAAAGAAAATGTACATACACACAATGGACTATTATTCGGCCTGGAGGTTCATCATATTGTTGTGTTATTATATAATGATCATTATATCATATTATGTTAAGTGAAATAAGACAGCCAAACTCATAGAAGCGGAGAGTGAACTAGTAGTTGCCAAGAGCTGGGGACTGGAAGAAGTGGGTAGTTATTAGTTAAAGGATACACAGTTTCTATCATACGAGATAAATCCTAGAGATCTACTGTACAACATAATGTGTATGGTTAATTATACTGTATTGTACAGTTAAACCTTTCCTAAGACAGTAGGTCTTATATTCAGTGTTATCATCATCATCATCATCATCATCATCATCATCATCATCGTAAATAAGAAGGCAGGAGAAAATTTTGGAGGTGATACATGGATTTATGGCATAAATTACAGTGATGATTTCATGGGTGTATACTCATTTTGAAACTTACTAAGTTGCATACATTAATTATATCAGCTTTTGGTCTATCTAAAAAATTGAAGCTAATCAAAACATTTATCTTTCTACTAGAAAAAAGTTACAAATGCAGCTCAAATTATATTGCCATTGAACAGAAGTGCTTTACACTCTTCTGTCCCCAAAATAATAATTGTTGAAATTAATATAGGAAATTAAAATACACAAAAATAGATACTACAGAATTATCTTTAATATTATAATTTATAATACAAAATTTTATATTTTAAATCACTATTTTAATGTGGTTACTAGCAATTTTACATTATATTTATAATCTACAGTTTATATTATAAATGTAATATAAAATTCTGACCTAGAATCTTCTTTTTTAAAAAATTTAATTTAAAGTCCTGAGATACATGTGCAGGATGTGTAGGTTTGTTACATAGGTATATGTATGCCATGGTGGTTTGCTGCACCTATCAACACATCATCTAAGTGTTAAGCCCCACATGTATTAGCTATTCATCCTGATGTTTAGTTTAATTAGATCTCATTAGTCAATTTTTGCTTTTGTTGCAATTGCTTTTGATGTTTTGGTCATGAAATCTTTGCCCGTGCCTGTGTCCTGAATGGTATTGCCTAGATTTTCTTCTAGAGCTTTTATAGTTATGGGTTTTACATTGAAGTCTTTAATCTATTTTGAGCTAATTTTTGTATAAGGTATAATGAAGGGTTCCAGTTTCAGTTTTCTGCATATGGCTAGCCAGTTTTCTTGGGACTATTTATTAAATAGGCAATCCTTTCTCTATTGCTTGTTTTTGTCAGGTTTGTCAAAGATAAGATGGCTGTAGCATACAGTCTTATTTCTGAGTTCTCTGTAGAGTCTTATTTCTTACAAATTTTCTCACACTTATTGTGTGTGTGTGTGGTTTTTTTTGCTGATCTTTTCTACTAAATTGGGCTTATAAATTTGAAAAAAATAGTACATTCCTCCTTACTTTTATTTTATTACCTACCTGTCTGACATGTTTCAAGGGTTTGAGAATGACCTCATATGTAACACTACATATGATAGATAGATCCTGAGGATCTATTGAGAAAATATAATTCTATAGTTGGATCTCTGTTTCCTAGTACTAAGTTATTTTCCATTTATTGCCATTTATTGCCATCCCTTGGGCAGTACAATTCTTTCACTGCCTACCTCCTCCTCCCTCTGTGTTGTGCTATATGTGTATGTGTACTTTGGATTTTGTGGAGTTTCAGAATGTATGATATTGAAGAATGAAAACAAACCTGAGTTTTCAAAAAATAACTCCAAACAAAACTCCGAAATCCATTGGCTTTACTAAAGAATAAGTTATCAGGTAGATACTGTAGGGATTGTGTTAAATATCAGCCAAGAATCCTGTTATGTTTGAAGTAAAGCACCATCTAACACTATTGACATGAATGAAGCTGACACTTTGAAACAAAAACTCACTGACTACAAATTTAAATATTAAAGAGTAATGAGGTTGTAAGTGTCTGAAAAATTGCTTTTGCTCATGCACAGTAGGAATTTTCATCAGCATGAAATTTTGCAAATATTTCTTTGAAACATTATAGAAGCTTAATTGACAGTTGTGTGATTGGGTGATAATTTTTTGATGTTTTATTTACTTTTTCTATGGATTAAAATCTTCACATTATTACAAAATAATGTTCATGCATTTATTTTTAAAAAACATATAAAATGGAAATCATATTGCTAACTCCCAAAATGCAAGCTATTAGTTGATCTGTAAACATGGAAGTGTCTGTTAAATGTCCAGTAATGTTAAGATTCTTACCCTCTACTTATGTATTTTATACAAAAATCATAGTCCCAATTTATAATCATTTATGTTTAAACTATCAATATATGTGCATATATGCTAATAATAGTTTATAACATAAATGGAAACATCTCATGATTACAATCTTTACTTATTTTTATATTTGTCAAATTAGAAATTAATGTTGAGGGTTCATAAATAAAATATATGTAAATTTACTACAAATAATTACATTTATATATGTTTCTGTATTAATGAAAAAGTCTTTGCAGGATACTGTTTCATCATTTTTCCTAGGATAATTACTCATAATACCTAAGATTTGGGATAAATATATTTACATTTAATCTATTTTTTGTTTAGGTGAAATTTGAAAATATTAGCTGAGTTTTTGTTATATGCAAGGTGCTTATTTTTCTTAATAGAACCACAGATTTTGATGTTTTATTGTCGTTATGTAAGAAAGGGTGCTTGTAGAATATTTGAATGTGAAAGGATATCTACTTTCAGAAAGTTCAGAAAGAAATTAGTTTTCTATACTACATTTATATTTTTTTCTGTGATTTTGAAGTGGTTAAAAAATAGAAGAAGAGGCTGGGTGCGGTGGCTCATGCCTGTAATCCCAGCACTCTGGGAGGCCGAGGTGGGCAGATCACAAGATCAGGAGACCAAGAACATCCTGGCCAACATGGTGAAACTCTGTCTTTACTAAAAATACAAAAAATTAGCCAGGTGTTGTGGCACACACCTGTAGTCCCAGCTACTTGGGAGGCTGAGGCAGGATAATCACCTGAACCCAGGAGTCAGAGGTTGCAGGGAGCCAAGATCATGCCATTGCACTCTAGCCTGGTGATAGAACAAGGCTCCATTTCAAAATAAATGAATAAATAAAAATAAATATAAAAATAAAAAATAGAAGAGAAAAAAGACTGTTAGTTGGTAGCTGAGTTGGACAAATCACTTCAACTTTCTGAGCTTGGTGTCTGCATTAGTTCTTTCTTGCACTGCTATAAAGGCATACCTGAGTCTGGGTGATTTATAAAGAAAAGAGATTTCATTGGCTCATAGTTCTCTGGCTGTACAGGCTTCTGCTTCTAGGGAAGCCCAGGAAAGGTACCATCATGGTGGAAGGTGAAGGGGAAGCAAGCACATCTCCAACGCAGAAGAAGGAGGAAGAGAGTAAAGGGGAGATGCTACACACATTCAAACAACCAGATCTCACTAGAACTCTATCACAAAAACAGCAACGGGCAAGTCCACGCCCATGATTCAGTCACCTCTCACCAGGCCCCTCCCCCAACACTGAGGATTACAATTCAACATAAAATTTGGGTGGGGAAATAGAGAACCATTCCAGTGTCCCCATGTATAAACTGGCGATATTAATACTTAAGGTTATTTTAAAGTATCAATTACAAGTCACTTATGAACTCATGATTTTTTATTTTATTTCATGGGCTGTAACTTGTTTTTCTCATTATATTCTTTGATGTTCAAATTCTCCTATATTTGCTAGTAGAAGCCCCTTTAAATTGAAAGCCCAGTTTCTTAATATCCTTGCAATACTACAGTTTCAAGGTTTAAAAGTATTTAAGTACCATATGACCCAGCGATCCCATTACTGGGTATATACCCAAAGGATTATAAGTCATGCTGCTATAAAGACACATGCACACGTATGTTTATTGCGGCACTATTCACAATAGCAAAGACTTGGAATCAACCCAAATGTCCATCAGTGACAGACTGGATTAAGAAAATGTGGCACATATACACCATGGAATACTATGCAGCCATAAAAATGGATGAGTTTGTGTCCTTTGTAGGGACATGGATGCAGCTGGAAACCATCATTCTCAGCAAACTATCACAAGAACAGAAAACCAAACACCGCATGTTCTCACTCATAGGTGGGAACTGAACAATGAGATCACTTGGACTCGGGAAGGGGAACATCACACACCGGGGCCTATCACGGGGAGGGGGAAGTGGGGAGGGATTGCATGGGGATGACGAGTTGATGGGTGCTGATGAGTTGATGGGTGCAGCACAGCAACATGGCACAAGTATACATATGTAACAAACCTGCACATTATGCACATGTACCCTAGAACTTAAAGTATAATAATAAAAAAAATATATATTTAAATTGTTATCGGTATATGCACATCAAGGAAAAGTATGGTTTAGTTAAGGACATTTTCAGATATCTCAGGATAGATACCCAGAGAGTGGTTGGCAAGAACCCTAACTATTATATAACTTCTGAAGGACATTGTTGCAGAGGATGCAGCACCTGCAGGAGGTGTCTGTGATAGTGAGTGGTGGAGAAGCAACCTAAAGTGTTGTTTGCTGTATTCATAGGTGGTAGGCAGAATAAAACCGTTGATTTAAAAAAAAAAAAATGGTAAAAGACATTTTCTTACTTGTTTTAACAAATATTAATTCCAGGAAGAAGAAATAGCATGGTTAGAAAAGTATAATTCTAATATTTTTACTCAGATTCTCAGGAAGCTGAAGAGATGAAATTAACAGAAGGAAACATGCAGGAAGGCAGGGTTGTAATTTGCTTCTCTTTCCTAACTTTAGGCAAAATAAGAGTCAAGCTATTCCAGACACGTAATGTTATTTCTTAGTTTAAAGACTTCTAGAAATAGGAGATTTCAGAACTTGCTCAGTAATCCATTTCAATGTCTAGTTATGCTTACTGCCTGAAATTCTGTGTCTCTTAAGTTTAATACTATGTGCAACTTGAAGATTAAACACTCTGTTCTCATTTTGTACTCAAAGAAAATAAACTTTCTGGTTATTCTCTTCAAAGTGTCTACAAGGGTGTAGTTTTAAAATTTGTATTTACCATGTTCATTTCCACTTCCAAGAGGATGGGACCTAATATTTTCTGAATTCCTACTCTCTGCCAGAGATACAACTTTATTAACATTTTTTTGTCAGCGCCAAGGGCTATTATGGGCACTTTATGTTTGAGTTTTTTCAGTTTCCAGAACTACCTTCTGTCTGTAGTTTTTTTAATAAAAATCACAGAGGTTGGGTTAATTCCACACATTTGTACAGTTTTGTGTCAACTTGACTGGGCCATGGGATGCCCAGATATTTGGTGAGATATTATTTCTGAGTGTTTATAGGGATGTTGGTAGATGAGATCAATATTTTAATAAGTGGACTGAGTAAAGAAAATTGCCCTCCCTAATACAGATGGACCTCATTCAATCCAGCTAAGGCCTGAATAGAATAAAAGGCTGAGTAAGGATATGTTTCTTCTCTCTACCTGAATGAGCTGGAACGTAGATCTTCTGCTGGTTTCAGAGTTGGCCTTAGACTGGAACTTATATCACTGGCTCTCCTGATTCTTGGACTTAAACTTGGACTGCAACTTATGCCATTGGTTCTCCTGGGTTTGGACTTAGCCTGCATAATTTTATCAGCCAAATTTCTTATAATCATGTTCTCTTCCTTTCTCTTTTCTGTTTCTCTGGAGAACTCCAACTAATACAACTAGTAAGAGGTAGAGCTTGGAGAACATGTCATCTGACTCTAGCATTCTTGCTCTTAACGAATACACTAAGCTGTCTCTGATTTGACAAACATCACATAATTGTCACTACTTGGCAAAGTCAGTGAGATTCTTTTTCTCTCCATTTTAAAGAAGAACTTAAGACTTAGAGAGGTTTAGCATTGGTTTTGAGGTTTATTTCGCCAAGGCTGAGGATGCACCCAGGAAGAAGAAAAACACAAGATACAGTGGGTTCTGTGACCTGTGCTTTGTTCTGAGCAGGGTTGTGAGGACTGCACTAAAGGGGAAAAAGTGAGCAGGAGAGGAAAGAAGGGGGAAAGAGTGGAGGTGGTGAGGATAGGCAATGAGGCAAGTGGTTAGTCTTGTGAAGCTTTGATTAGTGCCCTCTAAATCCACATCTGATATGTTAAAGAGGATAGAGGAATAGTCCATTATGCATTCATTTGGTGTTTGGTAAATCTACATTTTACATAAGGTAAAGTAAGCATGAAAAATTATAGCTATCTGTTTGGTAACAAATGGTTTCTCAGGGATTGGGAAGGGACAATGTAAACTCCCAAGTACTCAGGAAGCTATGTGCTTGGAGGCAAGGGTCTTCAATGACCTGAAGGCAGCCTGAAGAGTCATATGTATGGGCAAGTTGGAGGCAAACATCAGCACTGGGGAGAGGTGTACCAAAACAGCAAAGGGATCTGAGAGAATGGGGCAGAGCTGTGGTACTATGATGGGTACACTTTGGATAGAGATCCCTCTGATGCCGACACCCATGTACTTTTTCCATTATCCTATTTTGCCTCCTGTTTCCCTTGTGCTAGTCTGCCTCCCACTACCCCTGGCATTAGCACCCACAGACCTAAGGACTAAGTTACCCTACAGCTTGGGAACCAGTGTCACTTAAAGCAGTGAGAGAATTAATGCACCCAGCTCCATTTCCTAGAAGGTCTAGTAGCCTTCTAGATTTAGAATCAGAGCTAGGGGTTTAAGAAAGTGGTTTTGGGTGAGGCACAGTGACTCACGCTTGTAATCCCAGCCCTTTGGGAGGCCAACACGGGAGGATCACAAGGTCAGGAGTTCAAGACCAGCCTGGCTAACATGGTGAAACCCCATCTCTACTAAAAATACAAAAAAAATTAGCTGGGCATGGTGGTGCCCACCTGTAATCCCAGGTACTTGGGAGGCTGAGGCAGGAGAATTGCTTGAACCGGGGAGGCGGAGGTAGCAGTGAGCCAAGATCGCCATTGCACTCCAGGCTAGGTGACAGAGAGAGACTCTATCTCGGGGAAAAAAAAAAAAAAAAAAGAGTGGTTTTTACATGTTATAATTTATAAGATTTTAAAACTTTTATAAAACTTTATTAAAAACATTTAACACAGTATAAAAATGAAACTAATCCCTTAAGAAACTACCCAGATCTCTGTCCTTCAGGGCAGTAATGACCCTGTGTGCATTTTGCAGGCCTACTTTTCCAGGACATTACTGCATAGCAGCTGCTACCTGGGTTACTTCTGCTCCTGACAGAAGCGAGTCCTGGAAAGATAAGTGACCTACAGCCAATAAGGACCAGATACCCTGTGGAATTTCTGCCATATGAATGCACAGGACACAACAGATGAGATCTCTGAATTTTGGTTTTCTACCCGAAAGTCTCCCTTATTTTTCTCTGACAAATCAGATTTATATTCCTCTAAGCTTGAATTATGTAAAGATTTGTGGTCCTGTGTAGCCTGCAACTTGACAAACAGAGACAATAGTGCTAAGCAAAGGTGTGAAGAACAACTTTACATTTTTATAGCATTTTTCACAACTATTGAATCCTGAGGCACTTCACAGGAAGTAGCAACAACTTTTTCTATAGATTCTATTAGGGTGTGAATTTTGAAACCCAATTCTGACCTTCTGAAGTTCATTTAATGGTGTGGGAGGCCCCAAAAATGGTTATCTTTAGATTTTTTTTCTTTTTTGGATTTTTTGAATGTTTTCCTTTGATGTTTCTGTACATCTCTCCAAGTGAAAACAAATATTTATTCATCTAATCATGTACTAAGCAATAGGGGATAAAATGCCAAACAGGAAACAGTTTTGAATTCTACTTTTGCCACTCTTTTTGTCTAGGTTGCTTATCTACAAAGTAGAAATTATATATACGCATCTCAAGGGTAATATATGGACACTGTGTTTCTTCTACCTCAGTAAAACGCTGCATACAAGGCCCTTAGAACACTATTTTACAGTCAATCAGTTACTGTTAGGAACTGATTATGTGATTATCAGGCATTGTCCCAGGGATAGTTGAAATTATACTATGTTACTGCCCTGAAAGCTTACTTCTAGTAGGAGACAGATGTAATGCAGAAACAGATATAAAAATTTGAAATACTGATAAAAAAAGAAAAGGAAAGATAGTTGATTAGAGGTGGGGCAATTTTAATTGCAGTGGTCAAGGATGAGGTGACTTCTCAAGTTGGGACCTGAAGACCAGGAGGAAGCCACGCGAAATCCTGGGGTTAAGTCATTCCAAGTCAGCAGTGCAAATGCCCTGAGGAAAGGATGAGCTGACCTATTTAAGAACCAGAAAGAAGGCATGTGGACTGAAGGTGTGGACTGAGGGTGGACTGAGGTTAGAAAAAGAGCGTAGGGAAATAAGTGGGACTAGATCACCTAAGACCTTGTCCTCAATGGAAGGGAGTTTGAATTTTATTGTGACTGCTGTGCAGAGCCACATAATACTTTTAAGCCAGTTTGGAGTTAGCAATTGGATTTATATTGGATTGGATTGCATAGCCCTAATTTCTGAATGGAGAACTGTATTAGTCCATTTTCACACTGGTATAAAAAACTACCTGAGACTGGGTAATTTATGAAGGAAAGAAATTTAATTGACTCACAGTTCTGCATGGCTGGGGAGGCCTCAGGAAACTTACAATCATGGTGGAAGGCAAAGGGGAAGCAAGGCACATCTTCTCATGGTGGCAGTAGAGAAAGGGAGTGAAGAGGGAACTGCCAAACACTTTTACACCATCAGATCTCGTGAGAACTTACTATCGTGAGAACAGCATGAGAGAAACTGCCCCGTGATCCAGTCACCTCCCACCAGGACCTTCCCTCAACATGTGGAGATTACAATTTGAGATGAGATTTGGGTGGGGACACAGAGCCAATCCATATCAAGGATAGCCCATAACAGAGTTAAGAATGGAATCAGAGAGAACAGCTGAGCATTTGCAATGGTGGTCAAGATAAGAGAAGATGTTTCTTATAGGGAGTAATGGTTAAATCTTATGTACTTTTTGAGGTAGAATTTATTAGGCTGTATGTGGGAGGAAAATATGTCAAGGGTGATATGAGTTTTTGCTTGAGCAAAATGAATATATAGTGGTGCCATTTTTTTCTGAGGAGAAAAAAACTTGGATTGGGCCAACAGTTATGCTTTGGTCATGCTCAGGATAAGATACCTGTTACACATCAAAACATGAAGTGTCCAACTAAACAGTTGACTAATTAGGAAGATTTCAGGACTGAATGTATAGCCAAATCTCAGTATCCACAGGGAATTAGTTCCAGGACGTCCTGCATATACCACAATCTGCCAATGCTCAAGGTACTTTATAAATGGCATAGTATTTGCATATAACCTATGCACATTCTTCCATATACTTTAGATTACATATAATTATAATACCTATACAATGTAAAGCCAATGTAAATAGTTCTTACTGTATTTTTTTTTAAATTTGTATTTTTTATTGTTATATAATTTTTTTCCTAAATATTTTCTATCTGTAGGTGGCTAAATCTGTGGCTGTGGAACCCATATATATGAAAGACTGACTTCATATTCTTCAATTAGATTACTTTCAAAGTCATAGGTTAGTGGAAATCCTGTAGGAAAAATATTAATTTTAGCACCTATAGAAGATCAGGTATTCCAAGTGATACACATGGTTTTAAAATTTGTAATACATGAATTATTAAACATTTTTAAATTTAATACATACATTTTAAATTTATCTTGCATGGCTTATAACCACCATAGAAGATAGAAAATGTTATGTTGATTTTACTGATGGGGATTAGAGATACAGAGACATTAAATAACTTGCTCAGCTACATACTTAGTCAATAAAAAAGCCAAAATTTGAGCCTAGGTAATCTGACCCCTATTTACAGTCCCTGGAGTATAAAGGAAAAAGAGGGACTAGAATTCAGCTCTAATGCAATTTAACATTTTGAAGTCACATCACAGGAGCTAGAGTCTGTAAGAGAACAAAGAAGGGACAGTCAATGAGGTGTGAGAGGGTCTAAGTGAGGATGAGTTGTATATGCCTAGAAAAGTCATTGCCGTTAATAACCTCCCACCAGGCCCCACCTCCATTAAAGTTAATAAATAAGAGATTAATGTATCAAATGTTGTAAAAGCACCTGCTTTTGCTGCATATACATTCAATTTAAAATAATGCAATTAATTAAGTAAATATAGCCAATAATTATTATGTATTTAAAATATTAAGTACAGTACTAATAAGCTAAATATCTGAGTACATTTAATTTTTACAATACCCTGATAAATCAAGCTATTCCTGTGGTACAGATGAGGCAACTGAAGCATATAGAGCTAAGTACCCAAGGTTGTACAGTTGGTGAGAGGCAGAGCTGGGATCCAACCCCAGCAGTCTGACAGTAGAAACTATGCTCTTAGCCATCATAATTTACCAAGTCTCTTGAACATGATGCAAATGTACAGTCCATAAAGCAAAATATTAATTGACTTGAGTACATTTAATTAAACTTTCTTCATCAAGAGTTATCACAGGAAAAAGGAGACAAATCACAAACTGGAAGTATAATAACACATATAAACAACAAATGACTAGTATCTAGAATAAACATAGAACTCTTAAAAGGATTAATAAGTAAAAGACAGCCAGGTGCCATGGCTCATGCCTATAATCCCAGCACTTTGGGAGGCCAAGGCAGGCGGATCACCTGAGGTTGGGAGTTTGAGACCAGCCTGACCAACATGGAGAAACCCCTTCTTTGCTAAAAATACAAATTTAGCTGGGCGTGGTAGCACATGCTTATAATCCCAGCTACTCAGGAGGCTGAGGCAGGAGAATAGCTTGAACTCAGGAGGCGCAGGTTGCAGTGAGCTGAGAGATTGCACCATTAGACTCCAGCCTGGGCAACAAGAGTGAAACTCTGTCTCAATAAAAAAAAAAAAAAAAAAAAAAGTAAAAGACAAAGAATTATCCAGAAAAATAAAGAGCCAAAGACATGATCAGGTATATTTCACAAAGAAAAAGTGTAAGTTGTTTATCAACTTATTAAAAGATACTCAATGATTATAAAAATGTCAGTTAAAATAATAAGGAATCCTTTGATACTCAGCAGATTGACCAAGGTTAGAATATCAGACAATCACAAACTTTGGTGAGAATACAAAACAATTCATATTGCTTATGGAAGGCAAATTGGCATAATTACTTAGGAAAATATTTTAGTTTTATCTTGTAAAATTGAAGATGTGTACAACGAAGGCCTCAGGAATATCACTGCTAAGTAATTGATCTAGAAAAACTCTTGTGCATGTTTACCAGAAGACATGTATAACCTGTTTATAGCAGTGTGTTAGGTCATTCTTGCATGGCCGTGAAAAAATACCTGAGACTGGGCAATTTTTAAGAGAAGAGGTTTAATTGGCTAATGGTTTTGCAGGCTCTACAGAAAGCATAGCACCAGCATCTACTTGGCTTGTGGTGAGGCCTCAGGAAGCTTACAATCATGGCAGAAGACAAAGGGGCAGCTGACATATCACATGGCTAGAGCAGGAGCAAGATAAAGAGTTGGGATGTGCCACACACCCTTAAACAATCAGATCTCACCAGAGCTCACTATCACAAGGACAGCTCCAAGACATGAGGGATCTGCCCCCTGACAGTAGAAACTATGCTCTTAGCCATCATAATTTACCAAGGTCTTCCACCAGGCCCCACCTCAACATAAGATTTGGAGGGGACAACCCAACTATATCATTTCACTCCAGCCCACCACATCTCATGTACTTCTCTTTTATTTATTTATTTATTATTATTATTATACTTTTAAGTTCTAGGGTACATGTGCATAACATGCAGGTTTGTTACATATGTATACTTGTGCCATGTTGGTGTGCTGCACCCATCAACTCGTCAGCACCCATCAACTCGTCATTTATATCAGGTATAACTCCCAATGCAATCCCTCCCCACTCCCCCCTCCCCGTGATAGGCCCTGGTGTGTGATGTTCCCCTTCCCGAGTCCAAGTGATCTCATTGTTCAGTTCCCACCTATGAGTGAGAACATGCGGTGTTTGGTTTTCTGTTCTTGTGATAGTTTGCTAAGAATGATGGTTTCCAGCTGCATCCATGTCCCTACAAAGGACACAAACTCATCCTTTTTTAAGTGCAAAATACAACCATGCCTTCCCAATAGTCCTCCAAAGTCTTAATTCATTCCAACATGAATTTGAGAGTCCCAAAGACCAAGTCCAAGTACAAAGTCTCATCTGGAGATGAGTTATTTCCACCTATAAGCCTGTAAAATCAAAACAAGTTGTTTACTCCCGAGATACAACGTGGGTACAGACATTGGATAAGCATTTCCATTCCAAAAGGGAGAAACTGGACAAAAGAAAGGGGCTATAGGCCCCATGGAAGTCTGAAACTCTGCAGGGAAGTCATCAAATCTTCAAACTCCAGAATAATATCCATTGACTTTCTGTCCTAAATCCAGCGCACACTGAATTCAGGACACACATTCACCTGTCCTGAATCCAGTGCAAGGGGTGGGACCCCAAAGCCTTGAACAGTTTTGTCTCTGTTGCTTTGCAGGATTTATCTCCTATGGCTGCTCTTATCATGGGTTGGAATTGAGTGCTTGTGGGTTTTCCAGGTGCATGGTGCAAGCTGCCATTGGATCTACCATTTTGGGAGTCTGGAGGAGAGTGGGGTATCCACCCCACATTTCTCATTAGTAATGCCCTAGTAGAGATTCTTTGTGATGGCTCCACCACTACAGCAGGCTTTTGTCTGAGCACCCAGGCTTTCTCATACATTCTCTGAAATCTAGGTGGAGGTTCCCAAGCCTTCTTCACTCTTGCATTTTGTGCACCCATAGTCTTAACACCACATATAAACTACCCAGGATTATGACTTGCACCCTCTTGAGCAGGGGCCCGAACAGAGCCCTTTGAGCCACAGGTGGAGCTAGAGCAGTGGGGATATCAGGAGTAACCTCCCAAGGTGGCACAGGGCTTTGGCACTCAGGCCTGGCCCATGAAACCATTTATCCCCCTAGGCCTCTGGGCTTGTGATGGAAGGGGCTGCCTCAGAAATCTCTGAAATGTCTTTGAGACCTTTTTCTCATTATCTTGGTGATCAGCACCTAGCTCATTTTTCGTCATGCACATCTCTCTAGTAAGTGGTTTCTCCACAGCCTGCTTGTATTCCTCTCCTGAAAATGATGTTTCTTTCTCTGCCACATGGCTAGGCAGCAAATTTATTAAACTTTTATGCTCTGCTTCTCCTTTAAATGTAACTTCCAAATTCAAGTCATCTCATTTCTCCCATATCTGAGCTTACGTTGTTAGAAGCAATTGGCCACCTCTTGAATGCTTTGCTGCTTAGAAATTTGTTCCACCAGGTGCCCCAAGACATTACTCTTAAGTTCAATCTTCCAAAGATACCTAGAGCACAGAATGCAGCCAAACTCTTTGCTAAGGCATAACATGCATAACCTTTGCTTCAGTTCTCAGTAAGTTCCTCATTTCCATCTGAGACTTCATCATCCTGGACTTCACTGTCCATACTACTACCAGCACTTTAGTAACAACCTCTTAACTAGTATCTAAAATATTTCAAACTTTTCCTCATTTTTCTGTCTTCCACTGAGTCCTTCAAATACTTCAAACCATCTCCCTGTTACTCTGTTCCAAAGTTGCTTCCACATTTTCAGGTATTTTTATAGCAATGCCACACTCTTCCATACGAATTTTCTGTATGAAGCCATTCTTGCATGCTGTAAAGAAACACCTAAGGCTGGATAAAGTATAAGAAGAGAGATTTCATTGGTTTATTGAAGCATGGCACCAACATCTGCTTGGCTTCTGGTGAGGCCTCAGGGAGCTTACAATCATGGCAGAAAACAAAGGGGTCCTGATATATTACACAGTGAAAGTAGGAGGCAGAGAGAGAAAGTGGAGGGGGGGGATGGTGCCATGTACCCTTAAACAACCAGATCTTATGATAACTCACTCACAATTGTCACGACAGCACCAAGCCATGAGGGATCTCCTCCCATAATCCAAATATCTTCCACCAAGCCTCACATCCAACACTGTGGACCACATCTCAACATGAGATTTGGAGAGGAAATCCAAATTTTATCAGGCAGATTTTTAAAAATAAATAAATAAAGAAGAAACAAAATCTAGAAATGGGACCCAAAATGTTCATTGACACCAAAATGAAGAAACAGATTGTGATATATTGACACAATGAAAAATTTCTCATTGTCACTGTTGTTGTATTGTCATTGTTTTGTTTTCTTTGATATGTTGTTTAAGATGAGAGTTATAAGAAAATGCTGGTATGTTGATGCAAATAATTGAAAAGAGAGTACTGAACTGATGATGCAGAGAAAACAAGGAGTAAAGTTCTTAAGAAGGCAAGAGAAAATGAGATCCAAAGCTCACGTGTGCATGTTGTTCTTAGGAACAGACAGATGACAAACAGGTGGACAGATACCTTTGCCAATTGTGAATGTAACAATGGGAAGGTGAGGTAGGTTCTCTGTTTGCATCTATATTCTCTACAATGTTTGATATGACATCATTGGTTGATTACGTTGTGAACAGTTAGATTGTTGGAGAAATGAGAGGGAGATAAAGTTTAAAACAATTTCCACATAAGTCTTCTGTTTCAAGTTTAGTATGTTTTTTCCCATGCCTGAGTTTCAGAGAGGAAAAAAAAAAAATGTTGCTTTCTGTGGATTCTAGTGATCCCATGAATTTCTTGGTGAATTGGAATAGCTTTAAACCTTTTACTGCTTCAAGCACTATCAATCAGGGATGTCTCATACCTGTCATTTTTGAACCTGTAGCAGCACTCTATTCTTCTTTGGCTTATTTTAGGAGTAAGCATACAGGCAAAATATGAGCGCTTGTTCAAGAGTTTCTATTTTCATTCATTTAAAACATTGAGCACCTACCATGTGCTATAAATTAACTATATGCTCCAATATATTCATGAGCACCTCTATATGCTTTTAATATTTATTCATTTATTCATTGAATACATTGAGCATTCATCGTGTATTAAATTCTAGCGTGAGTGGCAAAAAACTGGTAAATATGTCAGATGGGGATAATTTCTACGAAGGTAAATTAAACAGAGTAAGGGGTTTGAGGAAGTTTGGCATTTTATATTGGCCTGCTGAATGGACGGGCTTTAGAGGAGAATAGGAGAAAGATTGGACATGGAAGAGATCCACAAATCTTTACAGAAATGTTGCTATAAAAGATAGAGTGAAATGTAAAAGTAGTTGCAGGGGATGCGGAGGTCACGGGTGAGTTTATTTTATTTTATTTCAGATGGGACACCATGATAGTTAATTTTATGTGTCCACCTGACTGGGCCATGGGGTGCCCAGATACTTGTTTCAACATTATTCTGGGTGTGTCTGTGAGGGTGTTTCTGGATGAAATTAACATAGGAATTGGTGGACTGAGAAAAGCAGATTGCCCTCCCTGATGTGTGTGGGCCTCATTCAATCTGTTGAAGGCCTAAATAGAACAAAAAGGCTAAGTAATAGAAAATTTGTTTTCTCTCTGCCTGACTGACTATCTTTGAGCTGGAACATGGTCTTTTTCTGCCTTAGGAGTTGAGCCAGAGCATACGCGTTGGTTCTGCTTCTCAGGCCTTCAGTCTCAGACTGAACTGTATCATCAGTCATCAGTTTTCCTAGGTCTCCAGTTTGCTGGCTGAAGACGGGACTTCTCAGCCTCCATAACTGTGTGAGCCAATTCTTCTGTCTGTCTATCTATGTATCTATGTATGTATGTATATCTCTCTCTCTCCCCTTTGGTTCTCTTTCTGTGGAGAATCCTGACTGATAGAGACGGAACAGAGGGTTTTCTTTACGTGTGTTAATTGGAACGCTCTACTAGAGAGGGTAAATACATGATCTGGGGAGAAACCATTGCTGGTACAATATTTTTGAATAGCAGAGAGGGAGTGGTATCTAGTGCATCAGAAGAGAAGTTATGTGTAGAAAGTTCATGTAAAAACAGGAAGTAAAGAAAAGCAGGTAAAGGTCCAAGTATATGTATGTTTGAAACACAGTGGTGAAAGCGTGTGGAAGGTCTTTTTAAATTGCTGTAATTCCTTCAATAAAATAGAAAGCAAGTTCCACAGCTGAGAGTGAGATTGAATTCAGGTGTTGAAAGTCTGATAATGGACGCATAGATATTTAGTAGAAAACTAAACAATTTTAAAGAAAAAAAATGTACCAGCAAATAATACATACACCGAATAAAATAAATTCCTGTGCAACTCTAAAGTTTAATTTTTGTGTCTTCATTCCATTCTCTTCACTAATGTAATATTTTATTTAAAAACTTGTAACAATAGAGAAAATAGGATTTTACCCTTTGTATAGGGTGGGTAATAAGCATTCAGAATTAAAAGGTAAATGGAGACAGTGAAAAGCATAAAAGTTTTCAGTAATTCACAAAGAGATCACTGTCTCCTGAATACGTCCTTTTCACACAGATTGACTTGATACCCTGAAATTGGACTACAGGGCTTGACATATCTTCACTTTTTTTCTCTTTTTAAAGAAACTCAAGCCATGTGATTTCCATTGTTTTTTTTCTAAAGTGGGGAAATGTTTTAACATTTATGTATGTGCAAGCTTTATCCTTATAATCCTAGAGGGTTAAGGAGACCTTGGTTTATCCATCACATAATTTTCATTTGACCATGGGTGGCTTTACTTGCGTATTTCTAAGTAGTCCTGCTACATCCAGATGGATAATAACCTATGATCTCCAATCTTGACCTGTGTACCTCTCTCCCAAACAGAAGGCTGTGCAAGTGTACAAAAACATATTCACGCCAAAGCACATAATTTATAGTTTTGACATTTAAAGAACTAAACTTTTAACTCCCTTGGTGCTAAGTTATGGAGAGTACAGGGTGCTGAGTCATAACTAGGTAGAAACAAGTAAGAATGGATAAATCTAGGTGAAGAAATAAAGCAACCCACAGGAGTTGCTAGAAATAGATTGAGTTTAGTTTTTTTTCCTTCAATTTTTGCCTTTCTTTTAGCTATGTCTATAAAATTAAGATTTGAAATTTGAGGGGAAAGAGCTGTTTGCTCTAGTTATATTTGCTCATTCAGGTGAATCTTCTAATCCAAAATAAATGCTCTGGCTTTTATTAATTTCTGGAAGCAACATTCTTAAAGCCAAACATCCCATCTTATTGTTAAAATACATTAATTTAATTTGAAAAGCATTTTCACATAAGTAGATTTTGTTCCAAAGATGTACTTTATGTATTTTTTTAACTTGTATTTTTTTCCAGGGGTGCGTGTGTGTGTGTGTGTGTGATTGTAGTGTTATTTTTCATATGGTGGAGGCTGCTCTCTGGGATATGAGCTGTTTTCATTGTGTGTGTTTGTTGGTATGTTTATATATAAAAAAAGAGACAAGTACCACCCAGAAATGAGTGACAAAAGCACTTCAGGGTTTTTGTTGTTGTTGTTATTTAATTTTATTTTGCATATATATTATTTATGAAGACTTTATAAATCTTGTCAAAAAGCATTTCAGCAGAATTGGAAATGGTATCACAAGAAAAATGGCCTGGTGTGGATCAACAGGCTTTGTGGTCTATTTTATAAATGTGCTTTTTTGTTGTTTATTTTATAAATCATGTATGTAGAAAGAGAAAAAAAAAGAATGATTTATTAAATGTTTATGAGAAACACTAGTACACCCTGATTTTAAAGGGCAAGGAACAGACAATTAGCTCAGGAATTTGTCATTCAGGTTATTGATCACAATAAGAGTCTAAATGGGGGGAAAACATGAATTTTTCTTCAAGTCAACAGTGTTGGGATGAAATAACCTTAATTTTGAATTCCCTTTTCTTCTCAAAAGTTTATTATCATCCAGCTTGCAGCTCTGAGACCTTTAGCCTTTGACCAAGAGAAATAAGAATTACTGAGAGGGGTTATATTTATCTTCTGTTATCAGTTTCCAGAGGAAGGAAGACATGTTTTTCTCTCCTTTCTTGCTTAAGAACAGGAGTATGTAGTGTTATAGATCTTGTTTGCTGTGAAAGAAGAATAACTATATCAATTTGATTGAAGGTGTCAGAAATGTTTTGGGAAACAACAGAAGCGGAGTTCTGAGGTGGGAAAGGTTTGACATATAGCAACGACAGTGCTTGCTTGGTTTGTGTTTTGATCTAATGCACCCACTGGGTTTTTAATCATATTATGCCAGAAGAGTGAATTGAGATTTGACTAGAGTGTGTTTTTTGGACATTTGTCCTTGTTTTACCTCCATGCTCAAATAAACAAATAAATGTAAATTTGGGATTTCTGTGAAGGGTCTGGAAGACTTTTCTCCCTGAATGAGAGTTATAGGCATTTTATGTGCTCTCAGTTGGATGAAAAGAAGGGGAAGGAGTATTTTAGGTAATAGATTGTTTTTATAAAAGGTATCCCTTACCCACGGAGATTCTCTGTTGCATGTTTGGCTGCTCCAGCAAGTATTTGCAGTTTAATGGAAATAAATAGCTAAAAATCAGGGCTCACACTCAAGAAAGTCAATGACACCCATAATTATTCTGATATTCTTAACTTTTTTCATTTGTTTACATTTGTGCATTCTGATGAGGCACTTCACTTCCAAGTGCCTTAGTTTTCATATCCACATAGTGGGGTCCATAATGTGCTTTTATAACCCTGCCGAGAGGATCAATGAGGTTTGTGTACATGAAGGGGCTTAATAAATAGTATGTGATTTGAGCTTTCTGGATGAAAGGTGCTACGTGAGTACAAAGTAGAGCAGCCTCCCATAGGTAATGCCTTTGCCTGGATAACTCTGATGATAGGCTTTCTTTATCTCTTCAAAGCAGAGATTTTTCTTCTTGATTCCTTCCTGTATGTTCATTGCAGAAGCTAAGATGCCTATTTACTCAGTACCTTTTCCTTCTGAGCTCGCATACACCAATCAAGAACACACTTGCGATTTGTTTACTTAAATGCACACATGGTCAATCACATAAATGGAAATATGAAAAAAAAAAAAACCAGTGTGAAAGGAATCTTCATAACACATCAAGCCCCCAGATGGCTCTCAGAAACTCTGACATCTCAGGTGGAACTACATTTTAGAATATGTATTTTCAAATAAAAAGAATGTATCCCAGGTACATTAAATAAAATATTGGTTAAGTTATTTAAATTTGCCTTATATACCCCTTTGTTGTATAGCTTTAGATGAAAGTGATAACAAGAAATAATTTTATACCACACTTTAAACTGTTTCCAAAACATTTTCACAAAGATTATTTAATTTATTTCTCACAACAATCTTATGAGGCAGGAAAAACCTCAGAAAGTTGTGTAACTTATCAAAAAATATCCTACTGTTAAGTGGCAGTATGTAGTTTAGAGCAAACATCTTCAGTGGTTTTCCACATTTCCAGAGACGGCAAGTGTTTCCTCACACATTCCATATCTGATCAGTGAGTGGCAGCTGTCTACAGTGCTGTGCTCAGGATATTTAATCTATATCCAGTATCTGAGGGAAAAGGTGCAGGAATTGATTAGTAATAGCTACTCTGTATTTGGGCAGAGATGGGGTCATGAGTAACACATATCTTCCAGTCCCCAGATGTACACCATAATGTGTGTTTTTAAAGTGTTTTGAATAATGTGTTTGCCTCTGTAGTATTCAAGTAAAATAGGTATCTCTGAACAATTTGTACTAGGAGTGAGTAGTGGATCTGCTAATTAGCTATGATATGCAAAACATAGCTACTTGATCTGGAAGAATTTCATGGAACTACTCCTTTACCTTGATTTCTGATTTGGAAGTTGACAGATGATTATCATATGACTATCCATGTCTTTGATCCTTTTCTCAGTCTCTTGTATTTATTTATTTATTTACTTATCACAAAAACTCTTACTCCTTTAAAAACTCATGCTGGATTTTTCATTTAAAACTCCTTTAAAAACTTTCATTTAAAACTCATTTAAAAACTCATGCTGGTTTTCATGCTGGGTGTCTGGGTTAGGTGAACTCCATTTAAAATAGTTCAGAGTGTAAAATCAAAATATAGAGGCAGTGAGTAACAAACTTCTTTCTAAAAACTCATTGGTAAAATTAAGGAGAAAGAGAGATCACATGAAATAGTAATAATGTGGCAGAGAATCTTCTGAGTTTCTGGATATTCTATCAGGGAGGTGACAGTCTGTTCTTAATATTGGTAGACAGCATTGATTGCTGGATAAATTATTTTGGAAGAGCATTAATATGATAAATAATTTAGTTCTGCCAACCGCAGAAAGTATCCTATCTTAAGAGGCATATCAGAAGATAGGTCTTTTTTGCTTTTAAGAAAATAATATAAGACTCATACAGTTAAAATGATTTCTGATGCTGACTATATCTGGGTACATGACCATACTGATATTTTCCCATCAGTTTGCAGACAACTGGCCCACTTTGGTGATGAGTCATTCAGTTCCACTTCCAATCTTGGCATTGAAAAATACATAGATATTTCTAGTATAAAAGAAGATATTTCCATACTCTTGCCTGAAAATTAGGTTTAGAACTATATTATCTGTTATTTTGTTACTTTCATCAGAAGGTTTTTTGCAATGACATTTTTATAAAAATTGCTGTATTACATTTTTATAGTTGGGAAGAACCTTTAAAGTATGAAGTAGAATCCATCACTCTATGATTGGCTTCCAAATTGGTATCTCCTGCCCAGACACTTCCTTTAAGTCCCAGAGCATACATCTTAATACCAAAGGAAATTTGAAGTAAAGAAAGCCAGAAAGATGGATATCATCTCTGACACTTGCTTCTCCTTGACCCTATAACCAACCATCACCCATATTTTATGATTTTCCTCCCTTAATGTTTCCAAAATCTGACCGTATCACTTGGGCTGCAGAATTAATTTCCTTAGGCTTACTAAGTTTGGACCAAGCTACTGATCTCTCCTGGACTTTTAGTTGTGTTCTGATTTTTCTACATGTACCCTTGTCCCTTTCCTATTCATTCTACAGAATGAGCTCTGCAAATGAAGCTGGTGTGGATTCTTTGCCACAACACTTGCGTATAAGAACACCTTTATTTATTTATTTTTATTTTTAATTTAATTTAATTTTTTAATTTTTTTTTTTTTGAAGTGGAGTCTCGCTCTGTCACTCAGGCTGGACTGCCGTGGCATGATCTTGGCTCGCTGCAAGCTCCCCTCCCAGGTTCACGCCATTCTCCTGCCTCAGCCTCCCGAGTAGCTGGGACTACAGGCGCCCACCACCACACCCGGCTAATTTTTTGTATGTTTTTAGTAAAGACGGGGTTTCACCGTGTTAGCCAGGATGGTCTTGATCTCCTGACCTTGTGATACGCCCACCTCAGCCTCCCAGAGTGCTGGGATTACAGGCGTGAGCCACCGCACCCAGCCAGAACACCTTTATTTCTATGAACAAATTGACTCTGCCTCAAGACCCAGCAACTTTGGGTATGGGAAATTCAGTCTCAGTGGAGTTAGGTTAGGAAAGCCAGAGTCAGACGTCCAGAGCACAAATACTGACTTTAGAAGCTATGGGTTATCAAACAAATTACTTATTTCTTAAAATAGTCTTTAATTTACTGGTACTTGTAAGTATCAATTAAGATGACTCCAATAAAGCTTTTACTGCAGTGCTGGGCATGATGTAGTGAAGACCATCCTCAGGGCTGCATGGGCAGCCCTCACTGTCTGCTCCCAACCCTATAGCATTCATGCTTGGTCACACCTACAGGAACTCTGACTTTGGTTCTCCAGCTCAAAGTTCATATAGTCCACCTTCCATAGGCACCCTACTCTGAACGATTGAGACCTGGGATTCTACTACACAGTGTACCCCTTCCAACTCCTCAGCTCTACCTTTAACCTCATCCCTTCTTTTAGGCTCCGGTATGCCTGCCTTCCTGGATTGGATCAGACTGCATCTGCCTCTTCATGGCAAGAATTTCCCTCCTCCTCTCCTTTTCTGGAACAGGACAGTCTAATGTCACGTAAATAACCTGCTTGGGTGAATGCTGGAGGGTAGGGGATGAGAAGAGGGGTGGAATAGCGGGGAGTTGGGAAGGGGAAAGGAGGTGGAGATAAAATGACTACTTACCCCTATGGATGAACAATCTTGGCCTTCCTTTCCTTATATCAGGACGGGAAGAAATAAGCTATGTTTAATTTTTTCCTTAAAAACAGCTCATTTTAACACAAACTCAACTCTCATGTCACCTACTTTGATTAGGCATTTTTTTACAGCTGAGTTCCATCCAAGCATAGAATCTCTGCATCTACCATCTCCATGTTTTTTTTTTTTCTCTTTCTTTGCCTCGTTGACTTATGCTAGTCTTTCATATCTCAAATCAAACAGACTCAGATAATCCTTCTCTGATGCACCAGGTGATGAAAAATCCACATGTTATGTATTTTATATTTCTGTGTATTTCTCCATCCACTCATTGTAGCTTGAAGTGATCTTTTAAATGTTTATATAATATCTGTCTCCCACCAGACTGAAAGCTCTAGGAGGGTAGGAACCATATCTGTAAGGACAGAAATTCTTGACATCAACAGCAGACTTGGCGTGAAGGAACTTAATACATATTTTTTTTGGCTAACTGAATAGGTAATTTTTCATGAGCACTAAGAATTCATATTGTCTGTAGTATCCTACTGCCCTTTAGAACTTATTTTTACTTTTAAGAATTTTATATCTGCAAAGGACAGCAAATATGCAGTAATCTATTCTTAATTATAGCTACAGAACAATTTCATATTTGTGTTTTCCTGTTGCCTTCATTGATCAAACACAGAAATTAATTATTATTACTTTCTTGTAATTTTTGTTTATTACAAATTACTGGTATTTAGAATTAATCTTTTGATAAGTTTACATATTGATTCATACGCACACACACACACAAAGATGAAAACTTCCTTTTTTAGGATATTAACTATGGATTATCTCAATCTTTCTTCTCCTCTTTTTCTTCTCTCTCTCTACCCTTTGTCTTTCCCTGTCTCTCCCTTTCCATGTTCCTCCCCACTCCTTGGCACACAAACATACCCGTTGATCTGAACTAAGAAATGATGGGAGAAGCCATCCATAGGTGAACTGTTGAGCTTCAAGTTAAGATACATGTGATATTAAAATGTTCTCTTTGAACTTACAGCTCTCCATTGTGATTTTAAAATTTGCATTATCATTTTAAAGTATTAACTTTATTTGGCAGTCCTTCCAAGATCCTGCTCTTAAAATCACTTTGGGAATTAACAAATGCATTTGGTTTTCAAATCTGCTCAGCTGGGCACCTTCAGCTCCAAATTGCTCTGAGCTTGCTTCCTTCATCCTCTTCTTGCCACCATACTTAACTCAGAGAAAAAATAAATTCCCAACAGAGTAGAAAGAGACCAGTTCAGAGATCTCTACTTTTCTGTTTGAGGCAGAATTTCATTACACAAATTTGGCAGGAATATTATCAGTCAATTAATAATTAATAAAATGTGAACTGGAGTCAAATTAATCTTCAGAGTACTGGAAAATCAGTTGCACTTCTGCTAATAAGGATTCAGTGTGCATGGAAATCTTACTGGAGACTGAGTACATCTGTTCATTGTATAGTTAACCTTTTTTTTTCCCCAGCCCAGTCTACTTATTGGCATTAGTATATTCCACATAGTGAAGTCACAATAACTATGATAAAGTGATGCTGGAGATAATTACCATCCTCTTTAGTTTCTCAAATATTCAGAAGGTTCTTCAGCCCTCTTGTAGGCTGCTGAGCTTTAATGTCAGGATGAGGACGTGCAGGTGCTATGTTTTTTTTGTAAGTTTTGATTTTATTGTCTTAAGTACAGAAATAACAGAGAGACACTAGAGAATGGCAGAAAACAAGGAAAAAGTTATATTGTAACATTGCTCTAACACATCCGGTATTATCTGGATATGGACCCTTCTGAGGTTTATCTTCTTCTGTACTTTTACATAGTGGTGATCATAACATTACATATTCATTTTCCCTTGATACTACTTCAGACATTTTTCCACATTAAAACTTAGAATTTTTAAAGTACCAAATTAGATTATCTAACAAATAGATATGGCATAATTTGCCTAAATATGACCTGTTGTTGGATATCTTGGCTGCTTGCAACCCTTCAATATTCTAAATAACATTGTAATAACGAATTTTGTGCAAATATTTTGCTTTATTTTCTTAAAAGAGATTGACAAAGTGGCCTTATCACTGCTTGGCTTTTGAATGGTTGAAATTAATAACATTCCTCTTCTACTTGAAGTGCCATGACATCGAAGAAGGAGAGAATTGTGAGTTTCTGTGATAATTCTATAAAAGCTTCATTCAGTTGGATAGTTTCAAATGCCCTTTAAGCCATCTTTTGTATTTCACCTTTCTTGGAACCTGCTGAATCATCTTCATCTGTAGAAATAGAAACAACAGCAGCAGCAACTACACACTGAGTACTTATGCCAATACACAAAGCCCTTCATTTACATTATGTTAGGTGTCCTTACAAACAATTACCTGAATAGGTATTATTATTACACCTACTTTACAGATGAAGAAAGAAAAATTCAAGATGGCTAGGTAACTTTCTAACATCATACCAGGTAAATGCTCCTGAACTAGGATCAAACCCTGGTCTGGTGATACACTTCACTGATTATGCATATAATGGACATAGTTTTTCACAATATTGATAAGAAGTACGAAAGCTTCATGCTCTTCACATTTTAAGTGCTAATCCCACTGTTTGTTGAAGTTAGTAAGTGCTATTTCATCAGATGAGTAAGAACTCTGGAGATAACAGTAATCTTAACAAGGAATATTGGATGCAATTAAGTAATAAATTATATATTTCTGGGTATCTGGGTGGCTACATTGAAAAATTTGTGATAAAAAGACCATGTCTTTTGCATTCATTGCTACATTACTAATTTCAAGCACAGTATTAACACAGACTGGATATTTATTGTGTGTTGAATGAATAAATACTCAACTCTGAGTGTAACCAATTCTTTTCAAGCAATTTCTTCACTCATAGCATCTGATCTGTTTACTGTGCCTTGACCAAGTAAATTTCTCAGAGTGCTTTTTTTATCCGATAAATACATTACAGTACTTTAAGTTTCTCAGAGTCCTTGTTTATCCATTAAATCCCTTCCTCATATTAAATTAAAATACCTTATTGTCGATTACAAAATATGTCACTTAGAAAAACAAAACAAAGCTAATAGTAAAACAAAAAGGTTACCAGTCCTAGACCCTATGCATGTACTTGCAATTAGAAAAAAAAGCTTAAAATTTTTAAATCTTGTAGAATCAAAATGAAAATTTAAATTGATATAAAAAGTGTAACAGCACTATATAGTCAAATGCAATTCCACTCAACTCTTAAAATATTATACGTATATTTTATCGTGGTAAGTAGGTATATTTTTTTGTTGTTGTTTCAAATGATGTGGGGTGATGTCTTCAATATTAAGCGTTACCAGGACTGCCAAAGTCATACACTACACATCACTGCCACTTGATTTGAATAAAAACTCATTGGTCCTACACTCATTCCTCTGGCTGTTGAGGGCCTGATTCTAGTAAGTCTGTCTTGCTGCTGCTGGTTGAAGATGAGCAGTTGGTGAGCCTAAAGGAAAAATATGGGCCTGCACTTCCAGTTAAATCTTACTTATAACCTAGTATAGACTTTTCCTTTTCTTCTCTTATTTGAGCAAATATGTACCTGCATCTAAGTTTCCTGAAACTATTTTCTGCTTAGAGATTATCCTTTAGATATTGTATTAGACACCTCATGTGCACCATTTCCCATTATCTCACTCTTACCTCTTCAGTTATTGTAGCAACCAATGTCAGGCAGACTTCTCTAGCTTCACACAGCTCACCAAGAAGCACCTTGCTCTCTTGCTTTCTGTTTGGGGCTTCTAGGATGCTGTATAGGACACCTGCAGTAAATTTCCTGGTACTGAAACATGTACAAATCACAAGCTGGGGGGCCTGGGCCAATCAGGAAGAGGAGCCCGTAGACAAATGCTTCTCCTTTCTTACCCTGCACAGATGGTTTGAACACACATTTCATAAAGCTCCTCAAAAGGCCCTTCAGGACCAAATGACCCAACTCAGTAAGTCAACTTTGTATTGGCTTCCCTCCCTTCCTAGTTCATTTATCTGCCACGCATTTCTGCTCCCTCAAATCACATTCTCAAAATAACTTCTCACATATTAGCATTTGTTTCAAACGTTGCTTTTAGCAAAACTCAGGGTAAGACAGTCATGTCTGTACTATGTGCAACTATTAAGACTTTTCCAAGAAACATTTGATGAGTTAAGTTTAAGGTGACTGGAAAAGTCTCTGGGGGGTTGGTAGTGAATCCTTAACTCAGCCCACAGCCACTAGAAACACAACCCTTCAATGAAATATAGAGCCAGTTTGGTTGTCACTATATATCTTTGATTACTTCAGTCCAACAGAGTTCTTTATTTTGGTCTCTGTCAGAGGGAGGATGTAATACACTGTAACTCGACAGTGTTGATATTTGCAATAAATGAAGGTCTTACCTACTAACTATTTACTTATTTGCTGAAAGAGGAAGCTTATCTGGGTCATGCGTCTTTGTTGATATTCCATTTCCCTATACCCGTTTAGCTTGTTAAAACTATTTTCCTACTGTCTGAGAAAATTATGGAATAGTCACTTATTTCTCAACCAAACTTAACTCTCAAACTATAGAAATGCTAAATCTACCTCCTGAATTAATATATTATTAATCTTGATAGAAAAAGAAATATCTTGGCTATTTAATAATACCACTTATATTTTGATGCTTTTGCTTCCAAGTAATATTTGGTACTGCTTTTTCTGGTTTGATGAAGTTTCAGATTGATAGGAATTTTATATGTGAATGCAGACTAGCTAGAGTTTATTGTGTCATTCTCTCAAACACAATATTCTTCTGGTTCCTTGATGACACATTTTTCAATCTGGATATTTAGAAACTCCTTATTCTGATATCATGTTGATTCCCACTCTTAGCTTTTGGAAAAGTTTGCAGTATTGGTGGAAATGTTAGCCTATCTGGGTCCAGAGTTCATAGACAGCCTTGAGTCAGCTCTGCTTCTGGGTTTGTTCCTGGTTCTCCAGCTGTCTGTCTGATTGATTTGATCTCTGCTTATTGTCTGCCATCAGTCACCTGATAATAAACTCTATTCAACTGCAGGGCTATCTCCCTGTCACCTACTTCTGGACATCTTGAATACTTGACACCTGTCTACCTCAACTTCCCATCCCCCACTCCCCGCCCCACCCCCGCCACTATTCTTCCTTTAGTTTGTCACTAGTTTTTCCTAACAGCCTCTCCTCTGTCCTGTCTGCCCTGGTAGGGCATCCTAACATCTGTGTCAGGTCTTTTTGAGACTGGTCATTTGTGTTGTTGACAAAAACCTGGTTCTGAAACAAAGTGTACTACTATATAGTTGAAATACATGAGAAGCAGAAGGCTATGAGTACATAATAATTAAGCAATATTTTGTGTAAAGACTACCCCACTAATTTTTTTCATTTATATTCTGTACAGAAATATTTGGTTTCAGGAAAATGTAGTCAGAATGAAAATGAATTCTTCCTCTTGTTTGGGAATAGGTATGGTGCTTGATTACCAAAATATGTAACTTATAAATGGGAGACAATTTTACAGATTTAAAAATGGGAACATATTTCTTTCAAAAACATTTTCTGTCTTGACTTGAACTTTAAGAAATCTCCTTTAATGATTGTTTTTCCTCTGTGTGGCTATTCTTGACCTCAGAATAGGTTTCTCTCTCTCCTAATAGAAGATGCTTCTTCCCTTGCTCCATATCCAACAAGCTAGTTACTGATGTTGGCTGTGGCATTTTTCTTTTCTTTTCTTTTTCTGAAATTGGAGACTCTGGTTGTGACTCAGGCCTGTCATCCTATAAATATGTACTGTGGATCTCAGTGGGAACCAGAGACTAGAGAGTGGGACTGGGTTGACATAAAATCCACGTGTGACTAGCACTTCTGATAGAACATCATCAACACCATCTCTGTATGAAAAAAAAGGTCTTAATTCCTTTTTCAAAAATTTTATTTTGAAATTGATAGATTAAAATTGTATGTATTTATAACATACAACATGATGTTTTGATATACATATGCCTTAATTATTCTTAATTAAACCATCCTCCTGGGTTGGTTCTTAATCATTTGTTGTACTTTCTCATCCACTGATTGCAGATTTATCAATTGGATGATATATTTGTGGGAGACGAATATTTTTTGTTTTTATGCTTATTTGGTGTTTTGCTTTATCTGATAAGAGGTAATAATTTTCCACTTGAAGATAAACACACATCTTCTTCATTCCTAGTGCTCACATGGAGGAAGAAAGCTCGGCTGTGGGCTGTGACAGTGCAGAACATATGGTAAGTTACTTGTAGAACCCTTTCTGCTACATAGCAATCTTTAGTACGCTGTTGAGAAAAAGCCTAATTTGTGACTCCAAGTAGCTATACTTTTGCTTCGGTTTGGATTTTTGAGCATTACGATGGAAATGAGGCCAAATAAGGTGAAGCAGAAAAATTATGCCTTTTAATCAGAATTTTCTAAAACTATGGTTGCCCTTACTTTCTGGTGTCTGAGTGGTTAGGGGGTTTTCTATTATCCAAACATTAATTACTCAACCTGAAATTATTTAGACTTAAAGGAAAAGTTATACTCGTCTGTAATTATGGCTGTTTGATCAATGATTCTGACATTTTTACATGTCCACCATTGTGAGCAAGAAAATCCATTTTTAAGATTTGCTGTTTAAGGAATTAGAAATTTTAAAATTAATCTGATCAAATATTGCATATCTACAATAAAGAAAATTTTAGATGCCATGTTAGCCAGTAAGGGACGGTTGTTCCTTTCCCAAGTCTTGCCATACACCGTGAGTACCAGCTTTAATATTTTGATAACACTTTGATAATGCCTTGGGATAAAAAGTTAAAAATGTTGTCAAATATTTCCACATAACCTCATTCAGCTAATGGGGTTGAAAAACAAGGCCACCTGTAATAAATGGATATTGTCAATTAAAAAGATTTCCCCAAAGGGCTCTATGTTTCATGAAACTTTCACGAGTAAGTTACATATTAAGCAGTGAATCCTAATTTTCAAATATAGTATTTGAATTATAATTTTTAAATATGGAATATTTTATAATTTATAAAGAGTCTAGAAAATAATGTTTAGGCTCAGATTTAGAACAAACTATCCTATAATTCTTTTTTTTCCATAGGTTGTTGGGGTACAGGTAGTGTTTGGTTGCATGAGTAAGTTCTTCAGTGGTGATTTGAGAGATTTTGTTGCACCCATCATCAGAACAGTATACACTGCACCATATTTGTAGTCTTTTTTTGTCTCTCGCCCCCTCCCACTCTTCCCCCCAAGTCCCCAAAGTCTATTGTATCATTCTTATGCCTTCGAGTTCTCACAGCTTAGTTCCCACATATCAGTGAGAACATAAGATGTCTTGTTTTACATTTTGTTAATTCACTTAGAATAATAGTCTTCAATCTCATCCAGATCCCTGTGAATGTTGTTAATTCATTCCTTTTTATGGCTGAGTAGTATTCCATCATATATATACACACACACACATACATACATATATATACACACACATACATATATAATATGCCTTAAAAACAGGAGTACAGACATTTAGAATAGATAGGATCAAAATGATAATTGCAATAATGATCATATATATATATACACACACAAACACACCCCCCACAGTTTCTTTAGAGACTCATTGATTGATGGGCATTTGGATGGGTTCTATGTTTTTGCAATTGCGAATTGTGCTGCTATAAACATGTGTGGGCAAGTATTTTATTGTTCCTATAAAGACTTCTTTTCCTCTGGGTAGACACCAAGTAGTGGGATTGCTGGATCAAATGGTGGTTCCGCTTTTAGTTCTTTAAGGAATCTCCACACTGTTTTCCATAGTGGTTGCACTAGTTTACATTTCCACCAGCAGTGTAGAAATGTTCTCTTTTCACTGCATCCATGCCAACATCTATTATTTTTTGATTTTGTGATTATAGCCATTATTGTGGGAATAAGGTGGTATCGCATTGTGGTTTTGATTTGTATTTCCCTGATCCTTAGTGATGTTGAGCATTGTTTCATATATTTTTCAGCCATTTGTATATCTTCTTTTGAGAATTGTCTATTCATATCCTTAGCCCGTTTTTTGATGGGATTGTTTGGTTTTTTTCTTGCTAATTTGTTTGAGTTCATTGTAGATTCGGGATATTAGTCCTTTGTCAGATGCATAGATGGTGAAGATATACATATATACATACATATATATATGACAGTTTCTTTATCCACTTGTTGACTGATGGGCATTTGGGTTGGTTCCATGATTTTGCAATTGTGAACTGCGCTGCTATAAACATGTTTGTGCAAGTATCTTTTTTGTTTAATGACTTCGTTTTCTCTGGGTAGATACCTGGTTGTGGGACTGCTGGATCAGATGATAGTTCTACTTTTAGTTCTTTAAGGAATCTCCACACTCTGTTCCATAGTGGTTGTACTAGTTTACATTCCCACCAGCAGTATAGAAGTGTTCCCTGATCACTGCCTCCATGCCAACATCTACTGATTTTTTACTGTGGCCATTCTTGCAGGAGTAAGGTGGGACTGTATTGCAGTTTTTATTTGCATTTCCCTGATCATTAGTGATGAGCATTTATTCATAAGTTTGTTGGCCATTTCTATCTCTTCCTTTGAGAATTGTCTATTCATGTCCTTAGCCCACTTTTTTATGGGGCTGTTTGCTTTTTCTTGCTGATTTGTTTGAATTTATTGTAGATGCTGGATATTAGTCTTTTGTCAGACGTATAGATTATGAAGATTTTCTCCCACTCTGTGGGTTGTCTGTTTACTCTGCTGGGGTGTTTCATTGATGTGGTGTGCTCCCCCTTTTCCTATGGATGTGGCTTCCTGAGAACTGAGCTGTTGTAGTTGTTATCTCTCTTTTGGGTCTAGCCACCCAGCAAGTCTTCTAGGCTCCGGGATGGTACTGAGGGTCGCCTGCACAGAGTCCTGTGATGTGAGCCATTTATGGGTCTCTCAGCTGTGGATGCCAGCACAATATTTGGGGTGTCTCTCAGGTCCTGCAGGGGCAATCCACTTCCTTCAGAGGGTCTGTGGGTCCTCTCAGGTTTCCTGATTTATTCCTACAGTCAGTAATTCTGGAGTTAAAATCCATGATGTAAGCCTCCATACGCTGCTCTGTTCATCTGAGTCAGAGCTGCAACCTAGTCTTGCCTCCTGTCTGCCATGATGGAATCAAAAGATCAAACTATCCTCTAATTCAATGCTAATTTTGGACTCAGTGGAGGACTCCTATAATCCCGTTTTCCTATCGGTTATTTTGATTCTAGTTCTTTATTCCCAAGACATTACAGTTGTTTCCCTACATTGAAAGGTAAAACGTGGAATGTTAGAATAAAGATGGACTTTGGAATTATAAGAAAATGAGGTTCAATTTTGCCTTTGATTCTTACCAGCGATGTAATATTGGTTAATTTACCAATTCTTGTTCAGTAAAATTTTTCTCTCATCATTATTGCTATCATTTAATGAGAAAAAAATACATGGTAGGTCTTTTCCAGAAAATTATAAACATCTCAATTAATTTTCATAACACCACTATGAGGTAGATATTGTCATCTACATATTTTATCTAAGGAAATTGAGTTTCAGGAGACTATGTAATTCTTTTAATTTCATGCAGTAAATGCCAGAGTCAATATTCAAACTCAGCCTTCTATATTCCTTTCTGTCAATATCAGATTCTTCTTATCTTGGAAGCATGTTGTGAGAATTTTATAAGATAATGTAGTATATTTCCAGGCACTTAGAAAACACCTGTATATATTGGTATCCTGTTTAGCTTTCTTTGTTCTACTTCTAGTCATTTGCGAATTTCTGCTTTTTATGTCTCTTTTAGCGTTGTTTTCCGCTTATATTTCTCATTGTTTTCCTTATTCAGGATATTGCTTTTTCCTTGAATTATTTTTTGTGGCCCTACTTCCTGGCTTTCTCTCATTTTCCCGCTACTAAGTTATCTTCCATATTCTAATATATAGCTCTGGCCATGTGACTACCTCCACATCCTCCTTCTCTTAAGCCTTTTCAGAAACCTATACTAACTCCCTATTACTTACAAAGTGAAGTTTTATGTTTTAGCATCACTTTTAGAGCCCTCCCAAAAGTGGCCATGCACGACCTTTCCAAGCTTCCATTCATAACAGCGAACTAACTACTCTCACTCTCCTTGAACGTAGAGTGGAGGTGTGTGCATATGTCTGAGTGTTGTTTGCTTCTCTAATATTTCTCACACTATTATTTTCATCTGATGTTTCTTCCCTTTCACTCCCCAGTCCTGATGTGGCCTGTCATTTCTACCCATAAGTTTTAAAAAGCCAGTTGAAAACTACTTTTTTCATGAAGCCTCTCATGTCCTTAGCCATAATCTTTCTTCTAACTTCCATTCATAGAACTGTGAAATTCTATTGCATTACTTACAATGTTTTTCTCATACTAAAATTGGTTATGTCTACATATTCCTCTAGTGTTAAGTTTATTTCCCTTGAAGATAGACATCATGTCTTGCTCATCTTTTTAATTTTTTTGCAGGACTATGGAGAATACCATACATCTAGCATAATCTTAATAAATGGAATTTAAGTAAATGGATGCTCAAAGAAGAGACCTTCTGGAAAAGGGAAAAGAGAAAAAGCTTTGGAAATAGTCAGAAATTGTTTCTATAATACATCTGCCAAGTGCCCTGGCTCACGATTATAATTCTAGCATTTTGGAAGGCTGAGGTGGGCAGATTGTTTGAATCCAGGAGTTTGAGACTAGCCTGGGCAACATGGCAAAACACTGTCTCTACGAAAAATGCAAAAATTATCTGAGTATGGTGGCACATGCATGTAGTCCTAGCTACTTGAGAGACTGAGGTGGGAGGCTCACCTAAGCCTGGGCAGGTCAAGGCTGCAGTGAGCTGTGATCATACCACTGCACTCCAATCTGGGCAATAGAGTGAGACCCTGTCTGTCTGTTTCTCTCTCTCTCTCTCTCTCAAAAATAATAATATATCTGCCACTTAAAAGCTTAGTTAGTCCTTTGCTTTTATATCTGCAAATGGGGCCGGTAGTGTCTATCTCAGATGATGGTTGGTAAGATTGAGGTAGTATATACAACAGCATATAATAATAGTGAACACTATAGCATGTGATGTATGGTAGGCCCTGTTCTAAGCACTTTGCATATGTTGATTCACTTAATTCTTGTTACATCCTTATGAAGTAAGTACTATTGTAATCTTATCTTCAGAATGAGCAAACTGAGGTGCAGAGATGTTAAGTATCTCGCCCAAAGTAACTGCTGTAGTTTGAATGTGTCCCTTCCAAAATTCAGGTGTTGTAACTGTGATAGTGTTAAGCAGTTGGGCCTTCATAAGATGATTAGGACAAGAAGGCTGGTTCTCTTGTTAATGGGAGTATGCCCTTTTCTAAAAAGGCTGCCTGCAAAATTCAGTGAGCTTGCTCTTCTGCTTTCTGCCATTGGAGGACACAGCAGAAAAGGCCCTCAGCAGACCAAATGCCAGCACCTTGATCTTGGATTTCCCAGCCTCCAGAATTGTGAGAAATATATTTCTGTTATTCATAAATTACACACTCTCACATATTTTGGTGTAGGAGCACAAAGTGGATTGATAGTAAGTGAAATAACTAAGATTTGAATTCAAGAAGTCAGGCTATAGAAAGCATGTATTTTAGCATTCCATCTTAGTAGTCTATTTTCCCTCTTTGTAAGTTGAGAATAGTTTTTTTCTAAAAATAAATGGAAAGGGGCTCATTTATCAAGTGCTCGTAATGAATGTCAGTGACCCAGGTAGAATACAGTCTGTGCCCCTAACAAACTCTCAGAATAATGGGGGAAGTGGGCAGGTAAACAGTGTGACAAATCCCGTGGCAGCAATATTCACAACGTGCTATGAGAAAACAAACATATCTCCTAGTCACCAAGGTTTTTCTTTTCACAGTGTTTTTACTTTTAAAGAAGACTTTCTTCTCTCTGTTTTTGAGGCCACAAAAATGAAATGATTTAGAGCAGTCTCGATATGAGGTTTAGGACTCCAGGTGCTAAATAGTCTACAATTTCTAAAGCTTCATATTTTTGTCCTTCTCTGTGTAATTTAGCTCTTTGACTTTTTCAAATCAGATGGGCTATTTAATGAACTGTGGTCTGTAGATCAAATGAAACTTTAGGGGAGACAGTTTTGATATTTTTCTATTCAGGCTGTAGTAAGGAAAGTGCTCTATTTCTGAAACAAGATAGTGGTTGAAAACATCTGGCTCTTTGAGCTTGTGTTCTAAATAGAATGTCAGACGAGGTAAGAGAAATAGCCGTGTAGCTATGAGACTCTGTGCAACAGGATTTAATGTCAAAAATGGTTCATATTAAGATTATTTTTTTCACCACTCTAACCTCATCAAATATCTGAAAGATACCAGGGAGAAAATACACACAAATAGGTATATATTTCAATAGTAATTATCCAGGTTAATTAAAAGTAAAATCTTTTATATAGAAAGAGAATATTATCTGGCAACCAGCCAACCACAGAGTGCCTGTTTTGTTAGGGTAGCTCATTTTCTTTCAGAATGTGATATGTACAGAAATAAATCTTGAAGAAGAAATGCGAGATGGGGAAAAGAATGAAGAAAAAAGTCTTGTTTAGTATAGGAACCTGTCCATCTCTTGATGCTTGCCATATGTGCTTTGTTTTTGTATCACCAGTTTGCATATTTATCATGGTTTCTACATATGGATTTGCAATTTTCACACTCAGCCTTTTACATGTCTCTCAGTATATAGGTAGATACTCTGTCAGAGTGAGGGGAGTTCTACTTGCTGTTTAATGGGTTTCTCATGATCAGTGATAGATTGAGCATTTGTGATATTCCAGGAGTAGAGGTTTCAACAAGTCAGAATTATTCCAAAAGCTACCCCAGGAGGAGTGGAAACACTTTATAATAGTGTAATATCTCTATTTAAGTATGTCTTCTTGCCAGGAGTGGTGGCTCACATCTATAATTCAAGCACTTTGAGAGGCAGAGGCAGGAAGATCACTTGAGACCAAGAATTCAAGACCACCCTGGGTAACATAGAAAGACTTCATCTTTACAAAAAATAAAAAATTAGTCAGGCATGTTGTGTGCACCTGTAGTCCTAGATACTAGGGAGGCTGAGGTGGGAGGATCACTTGAGGCCAGGAATTTAAGGCTGTGGTGACCTATGATTGCACCACTGCACTTCAGCCTGCGTGACACAGCAAGGCTCTGTCTCAACAAAAAGGAAAGTTTATCTTCTTTATATTTAAGACACCAAAAACTACCACATCAAAAAAAAAAAAAAAATCACGTGCTTTATGATTTTTGCTCCTCATGTTCCTAAATCCAAGTTAAAGTGTTAGGTATGACTTGATGAGGTAAGACACATTGAGCATCATGTGGTTCAATAGAGCAGTGGTGTCTACACTAAGATGAATATTAGAATTACTTTAGGTGCTTCTGAAAAAAAATCCTAGGGCCTCACCCCAAATATACTAATTCCGTTGGTCATGGGTGCCATATACAGCTTGAAAGCTCTTCTGGTGATTTTAATGATCACGCACATTTAAAAACCATTGCATTTATGAGCTTAGTATCTTTAAAGCGTCACATGATTCCACTGTGCAGCTAGGAATGAGAGCTGCTGTTTTAGGAGTTGAAAAGTTAAGTGTAGGAATAAATTGTGGACTAACATGAGTATTGAACTAAATTAAATAGAGATATCTAAAGACGAGAGAGAGAAGGTAACAGATTTGGAGTCAGTGATGTATAAAGCCCCTTTCATCTTTAAATCTCTAAGGCTTTAAGTAGCACTAAGATCAACAATCCTACAAAACATTTTATTTATCACCAGTGTCCATCAAGCTATATATCTATATTGGCATGGTTGTCAGAGATGGGGAATATGCCAGACATTTTGGAGATGAAAGAGAAGGCAATGGGATTCCCATATTTGTTTAAAACCAGGGAGGAGGGTGGAGGTGGTGGGGAATAAGGGATGAAAATCCCTTTTTACTGAGTAGCTGCTATGTTCCAAGTATTTTGCTACTTGATAAAGTACTACCACTGATGAAAATCATAGTAATAACTAAAACTTTTATGTGCTTATGTGCAAGACACTGTTCTTAAGTACTTTATCTGTACTAATTGAATACTTACAGGAACTTTACAAAGTAGAAACCATTATGTTTCCCTATTTGAAGATGAAGCAACTAAAGCACAAACAGGTTATGTAACTTGCTCTAACATCTCAGAGCTAGATACTGGCAGAGTTTAATTCACGTAATGGCAGACCAGATCCTAAGTCTCTGCTTTTAACCACTTTCAATAAGTGGACATAGTTGATGGCTCTAGAATTCATGTATAGGTGGTTGAAAGAAAGATTGAATCACTTTCTGAGGAATACATAGAATACTGGCTCATGGGAGGGCTGGACACTGATGGTGATCACATGACTCATTAGTGTGCCTCTTAACTAAGCTCTTTTCTTAAAACAAACCAAAGACATAGGCAAAGATAGCAGTCATTATGGATAGATTGTAAGAGCATTATTTAATTGTGAGGCCAGTGCCTTAAATTTATCAGTGACATGATTTATTTTCCTATATACTTCATTCTTAGCACACATACAAATCTCCTTTCTAGACATTTGACTCTTGTTTAGTTTAACTTTTCCTTTCCATGTGCTATTTTTCTACCTATCACTTCAGGCAAAAATACAAAAGGTCAAACCAAAAAATAAACACCCTGTGTGATATCCAGTACAATCAAAACAGTGTAACAGAAGAGATCCATCTTTATTTATTCTTTTATGGCACATCATACATTCATTTTCACTATCTCCAATTTGGTCATCTATCTGTGTCATTGTGGGCTTGCTGTGATCATCAAAGAGTAAGAGGTAGACCTGTTTTACATGAATCAGCTAGCTAGATACCCTGTATCTTTTATGGAATGAACACACAAGCAAGCAATTCAAGCCAACAAACAAAAATCCTGCCGTCTTCATCAGCAACTAACCAAAGTGCACACTTGGGTGGAAATCCCACCTTTCACCCATGACCTGAGAAGTTTTAGATGACTTAAGTTTCTCTTAGTCACCCTTATCCTGATTTCCTGTTTTCTTCCAAATATTTAAAATCTCTCCTGTGTATCTCATTTCCTAACTTTTCGTTTTATGTGCATTGAACCTATTCTTGCATTTTCCCCAAAGCAATATTTGCAAAGGCATTTCTGTACCTCATGATTTTACCGAGGGCTTAGGAGCATCAGAAGTAGGTTATGTTGCCTCCTAGTACTGCAAATGGACTATGTTTACATTTTAGAAGTCCCTGTGTTTAAAGCCCCTAAGGCGTGACCGCTAAGGTATTTCACAATAACCATCTTTTTCTCAGGGGCTTCATCCTTCTGCTTTCTTGACAAGCAGCTTCTCTTCTTCTTAGAGTATGTCATAGCTACCCAAATTCTCATTTTTTCCTGTCATTTTTTCATGTCTTATTTGTGAATTCTTGGAAAAGTAGGCTGTGCGGATTTGCCATATGATAACCTTTCCTTCATCTGTAAAGAGATGGACTTGAAGTACTATCACTACTCTTAGAACAGAGATCTCATGGCCTGGACTATTCCATTTCCAAAAGATCATGTACATAAGTTCCAACAGAGCAGAAAATGATAACATGAGGTGTCCTGGAAAATGCTCACGTCTTCCTCTAGGATATGGGAAATATTCAGACTTGCTATTTTGAATTATTTCTTTTAGAGAATAGAGGAAGCAAGTCTCTCAGTGGCCCACATGAGAAATAAGAAGTTATAATTGGAAGTTACTCTGCACATTATCCTGGTTATAAAAGAAAGTACTGAGTCACCTCCCTACCGGGGCAGGTTATGTTTGTGGATTTTTGATTACAAAGTAACCTCTCTTTGCCTAGTCAACTCAATCCAGAAGGCAAGGGTCTTTGCTGTTCTCAGTTTTGTAAGCCAGAAAAGAAATCTTACCAGCAGGTTGCTGGGACAGCTTTACAGGTAATACCTGATTATTCTTTAATCCAGAATCTACAAGGAACTTAAACAAATTTACAAGAAAACAACCCCATCAAAAAGTAGGCGAAGGATATGAACAGACACTTCTCGAAAGAAGACATTTATGCGGCCAACAAACATATGAAAAAAAGCTCATCATCACTGGTCATTAGAGAAATGCAAATCAAAACCACAATGAGATACCATCTCATGCTAGTCAGAATGGCAATAATTAAAAAGTCAGGAAACAACAGATGCTGAAAAGAATTTGGAGAAATAGGAATGCTTTTACACTGTTGGTGTAAGTGTAAATTAGTTCAACCATTGTGGAAGACAGTGTGGTGATTCCTCAAGGATCTAGAACCAGAAATACCATTTGACCCAGCAATCCCATTACTGGGTATATACCCAAAGGATTATAAATCATTCTACCATAAAGACACATGCACACATATATTTATTGTAGCACTATTCACAATAGCAAAGACTTGGAACCAACCCAAATGCTCATCAATGATAGACTGGATAAAGAAAATATGGCACATATACACAATAGAATACTATGCAGCCATAAAAAAGGATAAGTTCATGTCCTTTGCAGGGATGTGGATGAAGCTGCAAACCATCATTCTCAGCAAACTATCACAGGAACAGAAAACCAAACATTGCATGTTCTCACTCATAAGTGGGAGTTAAACAATGAGAACACGAAAAGCAAGGGGAACAACACACACCAGCGCCTGTTGGGGACTGGAGGGTTGTGGGGGGATAGCATTAGGAAAAATACCTAATGTAGATGATGGGATGATGGGTGCAGCAAACCTCCATGGCACGTGTATACCTATGTAAGAAACCTGCATGTTCTATACATGCAGCCCAGAACTTAAAGTGCAATAATAATGTTTTAAAAAAGAAAATTAATGAGACTATTGAAAAACATTTTTGACTTGTATCTATGTGTTGGAGTTCTAAATCTTTTACTCAATTCCTCATGAAAAGAATCAACTAATTATCTGTGGCTTTGGCAAGAAATCTTCCCTGATATTTGTCTCAAGCTTTCTAAAACTTGCCCCAAGCCCCAAACTCCAAGTCCAACTTTCATTTGCAAAGTAATTCAGAGCTCCCTTATTTCTTCCTTACTTCCCAGTCCTTTCCCTGTGCTAATGTTTTCATTTCAAAATCACTTATCAAGAGGTTTAGTGAAACAAAAAACACCTCTCACCATTTGATTCATTCTATGTCTGCTTTCTGTAATATAAATAACTCTTTTACCCCTCCATGTTACAGGGTCATGATGTACTGCACTGCACTACACATTTACGTTAGAAATTACAGTCTCCCTCTTTAGCCTACTTTTGTTACATTCATTATAACATATCTTCCTTCTCCTTCTCATTCTTCTTTTGGTAGTCATTTTTTTAAAGCACTTTCCTACCCTATTTAAGTATTTTCATTTGAAAGATCAGAAGTCTTCAGAGTATTTTGAGACATATTGGCTGAACCTATTTGCCCACTTCCCCACCTCCCAAAAAATGTGAGTAGAGACAATGTAGCTTGAACACTTGGGCTTCCAAAATGAAATTGAGGAAAACACCCAAGGTGCCTGCTGCATGCTCAATTTCTTGACCAACCTACGTTATTTTGTGAAATACACTAAATGAATTGATTTCATACCACTGTTGGGAAAGAATAAACAACGATAGGGTTTAAATAATGAAACATTAATATGGAAAAAGTTATTGAGGTTTATGAAGCTTATGGCTTTGAAAAATATTTTAATCATAGTAGACAAAAACATGCTCTTGATATAACCACTGTTGTGAGCATTTCTCTTAGAATTTGATTAAAAAGAAATATTCCTTCAGATGAAAGGAGGGGTTTCCCTACTTTTTTTACCGTTAAAATGACAAATGGGATGTTATAAAGCATCTGATATCACTTTTTATCCTGTTTGATGTCCTAAAAATTATTGTTAGTTTATAGTTATTAGAATAATAACTGCAGTACATTTTTCTGTAAACTGCCTTGTTGATTACACACAGTACTGGCCAAAGAGACTTGATCAAAATTATCCAACTTCCTGCTGAACTGTTGTCTTTGGCCTGGTAAATTTTTTTTTTTTTTTTTTTGCCACTTAGGGTTAAACATTTCTTTTTTGACTTACTTTTTGGTGACCAGCTAGTTAATTTTAGGCGAAACAGACAAACAAAGCAGAAGTGTGCCAGGTAGAAAATTGTGAAATTTTCATAAGAAAATTTGTGAATTCCATAAGAGCAATACACTAATTTTAATCTTAATATTAAATCCAATCTGTCCTAAAGACATGCCAAATATGTTTTTGAATCACCAAAATGAAATAACAATAGTTAAAAAGGTAGGTTGAAAATAAAGAATTTTTAAAAGACCCCAGAACCCGAAGGAAGGAAAGCAATTGTGGTTAGGAGAAATAATAGCTTTACCTATTAATTAGGGATAAATAAATTTAGCAAGTATTTCTTTAACGTTTTCTCTGTAAAGTAGGGGATTAGAGGAACATGCAACCATTCTAAAGTATCATTCAATGAATTAGTTTCCATCTTACATAGTTATATAATAGCCTAAATAAAATAATGATTACAATAGTAATATTAATGATGAGAATTAATAGTAGAATTCATTTGGTAAATCTTCTATCCTAATTGATACGAGTTCAAGGCTCAGACTTAACATAAATGATTAAAGGGTTAATAAAAATCCCTTCAAAGGAATCTCCTTTTTATTGCAAATAAAAGCAGGTTTAAAATTCTCTGTGTGTTCAAAAGTCAATTATTGCCAATTTCACAGGCTCCTCAAACATGAGATTTTCATTTAGCAGAGCCAACTTTACTCTATCTGCCAAAAGCCTATAAAATGGCCCTTTTCCATCTGGTAAATGTTCCACAATGAAATTAGAACTGTTGGAAAATAATGGAAATCTATGGACATGTGTATATTGTTACTGAGATGTGAAAATTTGTTAGTGATATCTGATATAAATTACTTATTTAAGTGCCACTGCTAACTCTTGTAGGCCAGTAAAGCCTGAGTTCTATATCAGAGTTTTGCAGTTTCCTAACTCCAGGTAGAAGTTATTCAAACCATTCCAGAAAATAGGATGCCCCATGTAATCAAATAGCGATTCTTAAATATGTTTGATGAGTGTCATTAATCCCTTGGAAGAACAAATGAAAAGTACAGATTTTCATCCCAGAAAAAAAGATGCTATATAAAAAAATAGAAGCAACTTCAGCAGTTAGATTAAAAAAAAAAAAAACAACTATGCCAAATAAGTTTTTGAAAGAGGGATTTTATAGGGTCCCTTAAAAGTATATTTAACATTTCTCAAAAGGAAGCTCTTTTTTAAGCTCAACATGTAAATTTAAATAATTTCTCATAGGTTCATTTACTCAACTCTATATTACTGGCATTTTCCCCTTTGAAGATTTAAACAAATTTCTCGTATAATTTTTTACTACCCGGTGAATGGGCCACAAAGGAGATAGCTGAACTAATAAAAATGATTTGCCTTTTCCCATGTACCAAGAAAAAACAATCAAAATAATGTATATATATGTGTGTTTGTGTGTGTGTGTGTGTATATATTAAATATTTGTATGCACCCATGTGCATACCTACCTATAATTCAGAGAAACGAGCTGGCCTATGCATAATGTAGATGTGATTATAAGCTTGAGAGAAGATAGTTTTAATATATGAATTTTTAATTTATAAAATGTAAATATGTATGTGTATGTTAGCTCTTGCCCCCTAGCTCCTTGTCAGGAAGAGAAAACCCCAAAACTCTTACCCTCTGAATCATTTAAAAAAATGTATTTTATCAGATGTTCTTAATTGAAGTAAAATGATCTCCAAGGGTAGAAAGAATTCATGAAGGTTCACAGAAGAAGAAAGTTCTGAGCTGGATGAGAAAAGGACGAGGAGCTGGCTATTGATAAAATTAAATTGTTTGTAAATGATTAGTTACTACTCCCTAAAACAGCAAATTGGTTTTCTGAAGATGCTTTGGGGATTTCAATTTGTTTGAACCTGTAAATGCTCAATTTGATCCTAAGCTCAGTGAATATTTCCTAAATGTTTCTGTAGTACCTTGTTTTCTAACTGTATTGAAGACACTATCAGTTGAAAGGTTTTCTTTCCTCTTTGAGGGACTGGTTTCACATGATGATGACAAGAAGTGTTTTCAAACTTTATGCTCAGGAAAACCACAGATGGGCTGCACTGGCAGCTGCTCTGGAGAGCAGACTTCGCAGTAGACTGTGAACATCATTTCTCCTCATTCACAGCATAGGGAATTCCAGCTCTTTCTGAACTCTGTTCAAAATATTCCTGTCTTTCTGTTTTACCTCCAAACCAACTCATTTTCAGACCTGCCCTTGGTTAGCTTTGATTGACAGATAGGCTTTGGAAACCATTGAAATCTTATTTATAAAGGATTGAAATCTTATCTCAATGAATTCTTCAATCTCTGTTTGGAGACCAAAGGCTCTATGTCAAAAAGCTTATAGATACCTGTACTTGCAACTGAGGTTTCTATGGCAGATTTATAACCATTGAGTTATTTCAGGGTTTCCAACTTAAGATCTGATGGAGAGAGGAACATAGAGAGGCATCTCTAAGATGGACAATGCACCTATAAATTTTTTTCTGAAAGTAAGAATCTCCTCTAGATCTGTCATAGTTAATAAAAAAATAGGGTAATACAAATGAAGACTTAAATTGATGAGGCACATGTGTAAATTGATAAAGGAAGTTTGATGCATCATAACATTGAAATTTATCTAAATTCAATATTGTTAAACATTCTTAAAGATCAGATGAATTATACATGAAGTATATGGATTATTTGTCCCTGGCAAACAATGGTGACATTTCTGTCTGTCACTTAGCATGACAAGGTTAGCATGTTTTATTCAAAACTTTTAAACAGTAAAATGATTTGTATGCATTACTCTTTCTTTGGACTGTCAGGGAAAGCAGAAAGCAACACAGTTATTCTATGACATTGAGTCAGTATGTGCATAAAAAAATGACAGAACAGGATTGCCTCAGACATCTATAAACTCATACTTTGGTTTTCTAATCATCTGGTAGAAAAACAACAAAACCATAAAGGCAGAAGCATTTCTTCACACTCAAAAAAAAATACCATTGCATACTGGAATATAAATACGATATTTGTAATATAATGAATATGGGATATTTACGAATGAGAATGGATCCTTGGAAATAGCATGCTTTGGGTTTTAAGAAAATTTAATGACAGAATATTTATTATATTTCAGTAAATAGGATAAGAGTCAGGCTATATTGTCTCTTTCACAGTTAAACTATTCTGCAGTAAAATAGGATGATAATTTTGTGAGACCTTTGAATTTTTTGCTGTCTCTGTGCATAGGATGGGCACAAAGAAAGATAAATAGCAGAGTAGAAGGCATTGTTCAGCTCTTAGGTAGAGACAGGGGACAGAGGACTTTAGTCATGTGTTTACTATTTCTGTTACAGTTGTCTATCGTTGGAGGGTGTCAATGTTAAGACCTGATAGAGTAGAAAAGTGGCAATCCCTGGGGCAGCCCTCAGCTTGCTCCTTCCCTTTTCCCTGACTTTTCTGTCTCAAGTCAGACACCAAAGGAACCCTACACTTCACTGTCGCTGGGCTCTTCTTCCTCCTTCATGAGGCTCTAGAGCAGAAATGAGCTTTGAGGGGATTATGCTGGGATAAAATTGTACAACCTAGGGGTCTTGGTACAATATTAATATCTAATACCCAGGGACTAAAAGTATTTTTTATTGTCTTTTCATTCACAAGTGACTTAGGGATGCTTTTTGAGAATACATTGTGAACCAGTGACTATGCCAGGAATAAAATGATGTCTAAGACAAGCTTTTGACTTTGCAATGTTTACAACAGAGGAAGAAAGCTCTATTAGCAAGCAAGCACAATGGTGTGTTACAGGTGTTATTGTGGCTAATTGTGCAGGGTGGGTGGAGAAGAAGTGGGTTACAAACAGAGAGAGGGGGCCAGCAGATTATACCTTACTGTGTCCTGTTCTTCCCCTCCATATCTTGGGAAGGTAACCACAGAGAATAATTTCTTATGTCATTGCATTCAATGATATGTTTACTACAGCTGCAAACACATTAAAACCCCACCATGTAGTCACAAAATGGCATGCATTTTGTGTTTCCTCCATATCTGACCATGACTTGGAGAAAAGTAAGCTCTTTAGAGTATGCATTAATCTTTCATGATTATTATAACAGCTCATAGATATAATTGATCATTATATATATCAAAGCTAATTGATATAATTAGACAACTGGTCTAAAGAAAAGATTAAGATATGCATATTTTTCCTGGAATTATTTAATAGAGAATGCTTAACAAAAGAAAGAAGAAATTTTACTGTATACTCCCTGTGCTGTGATATGCATTATGTACCTCGAGCCTGGAAATCATGAATATTAACATTTACCATACCAGCTACATGATAGGTAATTACCCTTCTATGGTGGCCCTGACAATTTATTATTATATAAATTTTGTTATGCACAATATCTATTCAACCTATTCTTAACCCTTTATCTCAATCTCTCCCTGACTACTGCCCTCCCCAGAATCTCTGGCATGAATTGCAATGGTTAGAGAGAGTGTAAGAACTATGTGGTTTTCAAGGAGATTTATCCTGACTCAGTAAGCAAATTTATAGATAGTTTAGAAGCAAATTATAATGATGTATTGCCCAACAGGGACTTACAGGTGCCACCAAACTTTTGGGATGCTATGTAGTATTGCTGAGCTGTCATTTTAAAAAATGTTGTATCCCTAGTGGAAAATATTTCTAGAAATATTCTGTCCTTTCCATTTTTTACCATGAAAGCGAGGTGATCTAAGAGGAGCCATCTTCCAAGTAAATGTGGTGAACCTTTAGTTTGAAATATTCATCATGCTTCTGTTTTGAATAGCCAAAACTCTACTAAAATTCAGTTTGCTGGTTTATTCAGCTTATTCATTTTATGCAAATCTCAATGTGCATGAAATGAACAAAAGACTTCATTTCTATTCATATGCATTGTTAGTTTTCTATTCCATTTTTATTCCCAAACTTGTTTTTCTCTTTTTCAGTATTAGCACTTTATTCATTCTTTCAACAAATTGTGGCATCCCTAGCATCATGAGGCACCAAAAAGAATGATACTATCCCGGCATGGTAATCAGCATGGCCCACAGGTTTCATCTTGAATGCCTTTTTAGGTGCACTATTGGAGGATGCTTGGAGATTTCTTTAGGAAACCTATATGATGAAAAGAAAGAATGATCTCAATTATGTGTGTCCACTATGAGCAGAGTTTCAAGGCCCATTGCCATATCAACTCAGGGAGTGGGAAGAGTGTCCACCAGGGAGTCAGGCAGATGTGGATTCTGGTTTTGACTCTGCTCCTTGAAAGCTCTAACTGGGGCAAGCTACCTCTGATTCTGAGAGAGTTTTCTCATATGTAAAAGGATAATACCTGCCTCACAGCATGGTTAAATGAGTTTGCAGAGAGTGGCAACACCTTATAGGACTCCCTCAATAAAGGATTGTTCTCAGCACATTTTCTAGGATCCTACAATCTAATGCATTTGTAAATGAGCAAAAACATTAGTAATACTGAAACACAGGATAAAATAAGTCCCATTAATGCAGGGACAAACACACTGTTATGACATTTCTTGGAGGGTTTGATGAATTGTGGATTGCCTGATTCCTTTTCTCTTTCCAGGTTTTGTCTTAGATGTAATAGGTTCCTATCATGGGAGTCTCTACCATATAACCACAAATAAACAGTGGTATGGAGAAAGGGAGAGAGATAATAAATGAGCTGTTTAAAGAATTTAAATGGCAAAACTGATGATCCATGCTGAGTTTGCTCCTATTGTTTTTAAAAACATATGTTTTTTATACTACATGGCCCCAAACTCAAAATCACTCAAATAAACACTGATCTGTTCCAGCACTGGAGGAAAAGCTGGCTTTGTTAGACTTACTGAGAGATGGTGTGTTTCTCTCCAATATGGCACCTTTCTAAGGGATTCTCAAGGGCAATTTTGATTATACATGATTATTGACTTATTTGCAGTATAACACTTACCTTGACTCTACTTTTTTGCTTTTACACATTGTAATTCATTTCATCTTTTACTTATCTTGAATGTCAATATTTACTTTCTCTTCTTTTTTTTTCACATAAGCTCTGTATGTGACTCTACCTGTTTCTTGGGTGGGTTACTTAGTAGTTATTTTATTGTTTTATTTTTCCAAAACATGTCATAGGGCTGTGTCTAGAACTCAGGTCATTCTAGGTAATGTTTCCAGTAGGTTTTGGAGGTTAAGATATTGTTTCCTTATAAATACCTGATCAAGATTTCATGTCCTTACAGTTGCATGTATAAATTTTGTAGTTGGAGTCAGCTAGGCAGTGTTTTTAATGTCATAATAGTAATGCACTCCTTGCCTGTTGTATTTGTCCATTTTCATGCTGCTGATAAAACCATACCTGAGACTAGGCAATTTACAAGAGAAAGAGGTTAATTGAACTTACAGTTCCACATGGCTGAGGAGGCCTCTCAATCAAGGTGGATGATGAAAGACACATCTCACGTGGTGGCAGCAAAAGAGAGAATGAGAGCCAAGTGAAATGGGTTTCCCCTTATCAAACCATCAGATCTTGTGAGGCTTATTCACTACCATGAGAACAATATGGGGGAAACCACTCCCATGATTCAATTATCTCCCACCGGGTCCCTCCCACAACACATGGGACTTATGGGAGCACAATTCAAGAGGAGATTTGGGTGGGGACACAGAGCCAAACCATATCATTCCACTCCTGACTCCTCCCAAATCTCATGTCCTCACATTTCAAAACCACTCATGCCTTCCCAATAGTTGCCTAAAGTCTTAACTCATTTCAGCATTAACTCAAAAGTCCAGTCCAAAGTCTCATTTGAGACAAGGCAAGTTCCTTCCACCCATGAGCCTGTAAAATCAAAAGCAAGTTAGTTGCTTCCTAGATACAATGGGGGTATAGGCATTGAGTAAATACAGTCATTCCAAATGGGAAGAATTGGCCAAAACAAAGGGGCTATAGGCCCCATACAAGTCTGAAAACCAGCAGGGCAGTCTAATCTTAAAACTCCAAAATTATCTCCTTTGACTCCATGTCTCACATCCGGGTCACACTGATGCAAGAGGTGGGTTGCTATGGTCTTGGGCAGCTCCGCCCCTGGTGGCTTTGCAGGGTATGGCCCCCCTCCTGGCTGCTTTCGCAAACTGGCATTGTCTATGGCTTTTCCAGGTACACAGTGCAAGCTGTTGGTGGATCTACCATTCTGGAGTTTAGAGGACAGTAGCCCTCTGCTCACAGCTCCACTAGGTGGTGTTCCAGTAGGGACTCTGTGTAGGGGCTCTGACCCCACATTTCCCTTCTGCACTACACTAGCAGAGGTTCTCCATGAGGGCCCCTAACCTGCCTGGACATCCAGGAGTTTCCATACATCCTCTGAAATCTAGGTGGAAGTTCCCAAACCTCAATTCTTGACTTCTGTGCACTCTCAGGTTCAACACCACATGGAAGTTCCCAAGGCTTGGGGCTTGCACCTTCCCTCTGAAACAATAGCCTGAGCTGTACCTTAGCCCCTTTTAGCCATGGTTGGAGCCACTGAAACACAGGGTACCAAGTCTCAAGGCTGCACAGAGCAGGGGGGCCCTGAACCTGGGCCATGAAACAATCTTTTCCTCCTAGGCCACCAGGCCTTGATGGGAGGGGCTGTTGTGGAGACCTCAGATATGCACTGGAGACATTTTATACATTGTCTTGGTTATTAACATTCAGCTCCTTATTACTTATGCAAATGTCCACAGGAGGCTTGAATTTCTCAGAAAATTAGATTTTCTTTTCTATTGCATTATCAGGATGTGAATTTTCCAAACTTTTATGCTGTTTCCCTTTTAAAATTAAATGCCTTTAAGAGCACCCAAGTCACCTCTTGAATGGTTTTCTGCTTAGAAATTTCTTCTTCCAGATACCCTAAATCATTTCTCTCAAGTTCAAAGTTCCACAAATCTCTAGGGCAGGGGCAAAATGACGTCAGTCTCTGCTAAAACATAGCAAAGCTCACCTTTGCTCCAGTTCCCAAAAAGTTTCTCATCTCCATCTGAGACCACCTCAGCCTGGCTTTCAGTGTCCATATCATTATCAGCATTTTGGTCAAAGCCATTTGATAAGTCTCTAAAGAGTGCCAAACTTTCCCATATTTTCCTCTCTTCTTCTGAGCCCTCCAAACTGTTTCAAGCCCTGCCTGTTACCCAGTTCCAAAGTCACTTCCATGTTTTCAGGTATCTTCTCAGCAGTGTATTTACTGTATTAGTCCATTTTTATGCTGCTGATAAAGACATAACTGAGAATGAGTAATTTACAAAAGAAAGAGGTTTATTGGACTTACAGTTCCACGTGGATGGGGAAGCCTCACAATCATGGCAGAAGGTGAAAGGCACATCTCCCATGTCAGTGGCAAGAGAGAATGAGAGCCAAATGAAACAAGGTTCCCCTTTTCAAACCATCAGATCTCGTGAGACTTATTCACTACCACAAGAACAGTATGGGGGAAACTGCCCCCATGATGCCGCAATTCAGTTATCTCCCACCGGGTCCCTCCACAACAGATGATAATTATGGGAGTACAATTCAAGATGAGATTTGAGTGGCTACACAGAATGAAACCATATCACCTGCCTTTTTGCTGCCAACACAAAGGATCTTTAGTCTGTTAGCTCAAGGCTCCAAGGCTCTAATGCACAATAAAATGCAAAGACCAAAGAACAGGCAAGTTCTCTTTATCAGTTATTTACATCTCTGTGTGCATGAAGTGTGGTGAATAAAGGAGAGTGGAAAGTAGGAAAAAGCTGTCCTCCCTGAAAAGGCCTGGGTTGGGGTATAAGCCCAGCTTTCCTACCAAGGCCCTTTAGCCAAGGGGCCTAAAACCATCAGACACTCTCACTCTACCTCTGCCCTCATTTTTCTGGCTGTCCTTCTTTCTTTTATTCTCTGTCCTGTGGAGTATTCTTTTTAATATTGATTTTTTTTTTAATTGAGATAGGGCCTTGCTTTCTCACCTAGACTGAAGTGCAGTGGCAAAATCATAACTCACTACATCCTCGACCTCCTAGGCTCAAACAATCCTCCTACCTCAGCTTATCAAGTAGCTGGGACCACAGGTGCACACCACCACACCCAGCTAACTTGTATTCTTTTGTAGAGATGGGGTTTTGCCATATTGCCCCGGCTGGTCTTGAACTCCTGGGCTCAAGTGATCTGCCTACCTCAGCCTTCCGAAGTGCTGGTTACAGGTGTGAGCCACCATACCCAGCCTAATATTCTTTATTAATAATGACACACTGATGATTGAAGTGTAAGATGCAAGTAAGAGGTAAACATTTTAAAAACATCTCTAATTCTCACAATAATTCTGTAGGGAAATTTTTTTCATGTTAAAAGTGAAAAAAACTGAAACAGAAGGAGAAAATAATTTACCATATCATTTAGCAAATGGTAGAAGCAGACGAGAATCCATATGTCCTTTTCCACTATCATATGCTGCCTTTATTTGTACACTATACATGTTTATAAATGTGTATATATGAGACAGAGAAAGTGCATGCATGCAAGCTTATCAATCTTTCTATGTATATATACATTTTTTAAAACCAAGACTGAATGCATAGTTTTTGTTGCAGTACTCAAAAACCAGTTTTGCCAGGTTGTTCACTCCACATGTGGCCTCCCTAGAATGACTTGAAATTTTATTAGTTGCAATTTACACAATTGATGCATTCTTCTCTTGTATCATTTTTAACAGACGTAACAGAATTTATACCATTTTGTTTTTCAAATAAAGGATTTCCAGGGCTGTCTGTTGCTTTAATTCTTACTGGCTGGTCTTTGAAGGCATAACATTATTTTCTTTAACATTATTTGTTCCTTCCTATAAGGAGCAACACTGTGCTCATGTTGTGTCCATTGAAGCAGTTTCTCATTTTTGAAATTATAATGCCTTATAGGATGAAAAAAAAAGAGGAGAGGAAAGACCCAGTAGTGATTTAAGACTATTATTCTGGATTGAAGCATCTTGCTACTTAGAGGAACACCATATTTCATAGTGTATTTGCAGAAATGCTTCATGGCACAAACTCCTATTTCATGTCCTTGAAGGCCAATGGAGTAACAGAATTTCTGTTTCAGTGCCTATCTGATCAATAATCTCCATGACGTTTCCTAGTTGTCATCCATCTTGTGGTACACTTTTACTGTGTTGATGTATAGTGACTAATATCTGCATGTATATATTTTTGTCTCCTGCAACCGTAAATTATTTAAAAAATATTTCTACAGGTGCTTACATCTATTTATATAAAACACATTTTCCTTGATTTCATTGGAGATATATATATATATATATATAAAAATATGTGTGTGTGTGTGTGTGTGTATATATATTTATCAATATCACTGGAAAAATATATTTGGAATTTAGTGTAATTCCCTTTGGGCATGGCCTTTGAGTAAACATATATTAATAGGGCACTGTCTGTGTGGCAGACAATATTCTAGGCACTGGTTTCAAAAATGAATAGGACATTTACCCTACCTTTCCAGAGCTCACAGTCTTCATAAAGCTGTAAAAACAGCATGAAATAGTGCGTAGATTTTGTTACCTTTAGGCCTCAGTTTGAATCTTCTTTTTACCACTTGTTAGATGCTGGACATTCAATTTCTCAATGATATCATCTGTAAAATTGAGGTAATAATAAATATTACCTTAAGGCTTATTTGAGGATTAAATGAGTTAATAAATACATGGCATTTACAGTGACACCAGGCACATACATCCCAACAAATCCTGGATATTATAATTATTATTGACATTAATACTATTATTCTGATGTGAGAAACAAGCAGATAAAGATTATAATACTATATAATGAGTATAAAATAGAAATGTGTTCAAGAGGATAAAATACAAAACTCCTTTGTAAGCTGTCCTAGGGGAGATGAAACAAATAAGTTGTTGAAGAAGACTGTATTTTCACTAGGCATATGAAAAAAGTTATAACATTCTAGGCAGCAGAAATAGCACTTGAAGAGTCACGAATGCTTGAGAAAGCATGTCCCACTAAGCAAAATATAACTGAGGTCATGTGTATAATTGGGGAGTAGAGTGTAGGGCAAAGGGTAAGGTCACAAAAAGGTCTTGGTGATATACTAAGAATTTAGGACTTCATCATGTTGACATTGGAAGCCATGAAAGGATTTTTTAAAAAATGGAACTAATATAATCAGATTTACATTATAGACGACTATCCTATCTCCATTATGGAAGATGGATCAGAACACTAGCTGGAGGAAGGTAAGACTTGAGGAAAGAAGGCTGTTATGATTGGTCATATGAGAGCTGATCAGGTTGTCAAATAAGACTCTGTCAACAGCAATGGAAAAGTTGGGATGCATTTAAGACACATTTGAGAAACTGAATTGATAGTACTGGAGGATCATTTGGATGAAAAGGGAAAATAGAGGAAGAGGGGCATCTAAAATGATGCTCAAGTTGCTGTTTTGAACAATTGGGTGGATGACAGCGCTTTTGACAGGAATAAAGCGCAGATTTGAAGGGCAGGCCAGAGGCAGAAGGGTAGTTGGCTGGGGATGAAATTCTGGACAATCATCAATTCAAGGGCTGATGGAGAAAGAAGGAACAGAAAAGAAGACATGTAAGAAATGTACAAGTAAGAGAAGAACCAAGTGTTACAGAATCTAAGGGAGAAATAAATGTTAAAAAATATTTGTTAGAGAGATGGAGCAAGGTGGCTATGTAGAAGCCTACAGCAATTGTCCCCTCAACAGGAACACCAAATCGAACAACTGTCCGCACACAAAAAACATATTCAAAACAACCAAAAATCAGGTGAGTTATCATAGTACCTGAATTTAACATCACATTAAAGAAAGGCAGGCTGGGCACGGTGGCTCACACCTGTAGTTTCAGAACTTTGGGAGGCCGAGGTGGGCGGATCACGAGGTCAGGAGACAGAGACTATCCTGGCTAACACGGTGAAAGCCCATCTCTACTAAAAAATACGAAACATTAGCCGGGCGTGGTGGCGGGCGCCTGTAGTTCCAGCTACTTGGGAAGCTGAGGCAGGAGAATGGCGTGAACCCGGAAGGAGCTTGCAGTGAGCTGAGATCGTGCCGCTGCACTCCAGCCTGGGTGACAGAGCAAGACTCCATCTCAACAAAAAATAAAAAAAAGGAGAAGAAAAGAAAAGAAAGAGGCAATGAGAAGGGTAGGATAAACAGTCTTGAATCACCTACAATACCCCTCCCCCGTTCTCCAGCAGTGGCCATGTGGTGCAGAGAGAGAATCTGTGCCCTTGGGAGAGGGAGAGCACAGTGATTGTGGGACTTTGCACTGGAACTTAGTGTTGTCCTGTCACAGAGAAAGCAACATGGGGCGGAACTCAACTGTTACCCACGAAGGGACCACTTAGACCTGCTCTAGCCACAGGTGAATTGTCTATCCCAGCAGTTGGAAGCTGAGTTCCAACAAGCCTTGCCACTGTGGGCTACAGTGCTCTAGGGTTCTAAATAAACTTGAAAGGCAGTCTAGGCCACAAGAACTGGAATTCCTAGGCAAGTCTTGGTGCTGTGCTGGCCTCAGAACTGGTGGACTTGGAGTGCATGCAACGCAGTGAGACACCAGCTGGGATGGCACATCATCATCACCCCCTCCCCCAAACCCAGGCAGTGATACATAGGCCGTAGCCCCTAGACAACATCTGTAGACACACACTGGGCCAGAAAGGAACCCACTGCCTGGAAGAGAGGGATCTAGGAATCTAGTCCTGGCAGCATTCATCACCTGCTGACTAGTGAACCCTCAGATACTGGATAATCAGCAGTGATAGCCAGGCAGTACTTGCTGTAGGCCTTAAGCAACATTCAGAGGGGGGATTCAGGTGTGACCCAGCACATTTCCAACTATGGTAGCTAAGGGGAGAGATTCCTTCTGCTTGAAGAAATAAGAGGGAAGAGAAAAAAGGAGTTTGTCTTGCAGCTTTGGTACTAGCTTAGCTACAGTGGGGTAGAACACAAAATAAGTTCCCACAGTCCCTGATTCCAGGACTTGGCTCCTAGATGGCATTTCTGGACCTGCTCTGGGCCAGACAGGAGCCCATTTCACTGAAGGAGGAGAGCAAGGCCTGGCAGCATTCACCGCAAGATGATAGAAGAGCCCTGGGGTCTGAGTGAACACTGGTAGTAGCCAGGCAGTACTTGTTATGAACCTGGGGTGATGGTGGGTATGAGGAGAGACTCTTCTACTTGAGGAAAGAGAAAGGAAGAGTGGGAAGGACTTTATGTTGCTGCTTGAGTATCAACTCAGTTGCAGTAGAATAAAGCACCAAATAGATTCCTAATGTTTCCAACTCCAGGCTCTGCCTCCTGGATGGCATCTCTGAACATGCACAGGGACAGGGGGAACTCACTACCCTGAAAGGAAAGAAACAAGCCTGTCTAGATTTGTTACCTTCTCATTGTAGAGCCCTTGGGCTTTGAGTGAACATAAGCAGTAACCATGCAGTGGTCACTGTGGGCCTTAGGAGACACCCAGTGCTGCTCTGGCTTCAGGTCTGATCCAGTGCAGTCCGAGTGGTGGGGGCCACAGGGATACTTGTATCACCAGTCTCCCAACTCCAGGCAGCTCAGCACAGAGACTTTGTTTAGTGGAAAGTAAGAAAAGAGAACAGCAGTATCTGCCTGTTAATCTAGAAAATTCTCTTAGATCTTATCCAAGACCACCAAGGCAGTACCTTTTCGAGTCTGTAACAGCCAAAATATTACTGGAATTGAAGTGTGCCCTAATGCAGATATATCTGCAGTGACATAAGACTTAGATTATAACACTGAAGTCGCTTTGAATGCCCAGAAATCCTTCCTAAAAAGGATGGGTGCAAACAAACCCAGACTGCAATGACTACAATAAATACCTAACTCTTCAATGACCAGACACTGACAAACATCCAGAAGCATAAACACAATCCAGGAAAACGTGACCTCACGAAAAGAACTAAATAATGTACCAGTAACCAATCCTGAAGAGACAGAGATATGTGACCTTTCAGATAATTCGAAATAACTATTTTGAGGAAGCCTAATGAAATACAAGATTACATAGAGAAGAAATTTAGGATTACATCAGATAAATTCAACCAAGAGATTGAAATAATTAAAAAGAATCAGGCAGAAAATTTGGAGCTGAAAAATGCAACTGACATACTGAAGAATACATAAGAGTTTTTTAATGGCAGAATTGATCAGGCAGAAGAAAGAACTATTGAACTTTAAGACAGGCTATTAGAAAATACAGTCAAAGAGATGAAAGAAGAAAAAAAAGAATAAAAACATACATACGAGAACTAAGATATAGCTTCAAAAGAGCAAATCTAGGAGTTATTTGGCCTTGAATAGGAAGAGAAAGCAATATGGCTAGAAAGTCTATTTTAAGGAATCATAACAGAAAACTTCTCAACACCAGAGACAGCAATATTTAAGTAAAGAAGGTTATAGAAGACTAAGCAGAGTTAACCCAAAGTACATTACATCAAGACATTTAATAATCAAACCCCAAAGATCAAGGACAAAGAAAGGATCATAAAAGCAGCAAGAGAAAAGAAATAAATAACATACAATGGAGATCTAATACTTCTGGCAGTTGCCTTCTCAGTGAATACGTTACAGGCCAGGAGAGAGTGGCATGACATAGTTAAGGTGCTGAAGGAAAAAAACAAGAAAAAACTTTTAACCTTAGAGTAGTATATTCAGCAAAAATATACTTCAAACATGAAGGAGAAATAAAGACTATCCCAGACAAACAGAATAGCCATTCTGAATACACAATGAAAACAGAATAGCTATTCTGACTGGTATGAGATTTTATCTCATTGTGGTTTTGATTTGTAATTCTCTAGTAATCAGTGATATTGAGCTTTTTGAAATATAATTGTTGGCCATATGTATGTTTTCTTTAAAAAGTGTCTGTTCATGTCCTTTTTTCACTTTTTTAATGTGGTTGTTTGTTTTTCTCTTATGAATTCATTTGAGTTCCTTATAGATGCTGGATATTAGACCTTTGTCAGATACATAGTTTGCAAATATTTTCTCCCATTCTGTAGGTTGTCTGTTTACTCTTGGTAGTTTCCTTTGCTGTGCAGAGCCTCTCAATTTTAGTTAAATCACATTTGTCAAATTTTACTTTTGTTGCAATTGCTTTTGGCATCTTTGTCATGAAATCTTTGCCTATTTATATGTTCAGGATGGTATTGCCTAGGTTGTCTTCCAGGGTTTTTATAGTTTTGGATTTTATGTTTAAGTCTTTAATTCAATTCAGGTTGATGTTTGTAAATTTATGGTGTAAGAAAGCAGTTCAGCTTCAATCTTCTGCATGTGACTAGTTAGGTATCCCAGCACAATGTATTGAATATGGAGCTTTCCCCCATTGCTTATTTTTGTCAGCTTTCTCAAAGAACAGAGTTGTAGGTATGTGGTCTTATTTCTGGACTCTATTATGTCCCATTAATCTATGTGCCTGTTTTTCTTCTAGTACCATGGTGTTTTGATTACTGTAGCCCTGAATTACAGTTTGAAGTCAGAGAACATAATGCCTTCCTCTTCTTTCCTTTTGCTTAGGATTGCCTTGGCTATTTGGACTCATTTTTTGTTCCATATAAATTTTAAGAGTTTTTTTTTTTCTAGTTCTGTGAATAATGTCATTGGTAGTTTGATAGAAATAGCATTGAATCTGTAGATTGCTTTGGGCAGTATGGTCATTTTAATGATACTAATTCTTCCTATCCATGACTATGTAGTATTTTTTCAGTTGTTTGTGTCTTTCCTTATTTATTTAATCAGTGTTTTTTAATCTCATTGTAGAGTTCTTTCACCTCCCTGATTTCACTGTATTTCCAGGTATTTATTCCTTTTGGTGGCAATTGTGAATGGAATTGTCTTCCTGATTTGGCTCTTGGCTTGGCTGTTGTTAGTGTATAGGAATGGTAGTAGTTTTTATACATTGATTTTGTATCCTGAGACTTTGCTGAAGTTGTTTACCAGCTGAAGGAGCTTTTGGGCCAAGACTATGGGTTTTTCAAGATATGGAATCATGTCATCTGCAAGCAGGAGTACTTTGAACTTCTCTCTTCTGATTTGGATGCCCTTCTTTTTTTTTTTTTTTTTTTTTTTTTTTTTTAATCTTGCCTGATTGTTCTGGCTAAGACTTCCGATAATACGCTGAATAGGAATGGTGAGAGAGGGCATCCTTGTCTTGTGCCAATTTTCATGGGGAATGCTTCTATCTTTTGCCCATTCAGTATAATTGTGGTGGGTTTGTCATGGATGGCCCCTATTATTTTGAGATGTATCCCTTCAATACCTAGTTTATGGAGAGTTTCAAACATGAATGGATGTTGAATTTTGTCAAGTCTTTTCTGCATCTATTGAGATAATCATGTCTCAATCATGTATTTTTGTCTTTAGTTCTGTTTACGTTATGAATCACATTTATTGACTTGCATATGTTGAATCAACCTTGCATACCATGGGTAAAGCATAGTTGATGGTGGTGGATTACCTTTTTGATGTGCTGCTGCATTTGAATTGCAAGCATATTGTTGAGGATTTTTGCATCAGTGTTCATCAGGGATACTGGCTTGAGATGTTTTTGTTCTTATGTCTCTGCCAGGTTTTGGTATCAGAATGATGTTGGCCTCATAGAATGAGTTCTCCTCAATTTTTTAAAATAGTTTCAGAAGGCATGGTACCAGATCTTCTTTGTATATATAGTAGAATTTGGCTGTGACTCCCTCAGATCCTTGGCTTTGCTTTGGTTGGTAGGCTATTTATTACTGATTCAATTTCAGAATTCATTATTGGTCTGTTTAGGAAATTATGTTCTTCCTAGTTCAGTCTTGAGAGGGTTTATGTGTCCAGGAATTCATCCATCTCTTCTAGGTTTTCTGGTTTGTGTGCATACAGGTGTTCATAGTGGTTTCTGGTGGTTATTTTTATTTCTGTGGAGTCAGTGATAACATCCCCTTTGTCATATCTAATTGTGTTAATTTGGATTTTTTCTCTTTTCTTCTTTTTTAATCTAGCTTGCAGCCCATCTATCTTATTAAAGCTTTCAACTGCAGTATTCATTGATCTTTTTAATGTTTTGTGTCTTAATTTATTTTGGTTATTTCTTGTCTTCTGCTAGCTTTGGGGTTGATTTGTCCTTGCATCTCTAATTCTTTTAGTTGTGATGTTAGGTTCTTAATTTGAGATCTTTCTAACTTTTTTGATGTGGTCATTTAGTGCTATGAATTTTCCTCTTAACACTGCCTTATCTGTCTCCCATAGATTCTATTATGTTGTATCTTCATTTTCATTAGTTTCAAAGAACTTCTTCATTTCTGCCTTAATTTCTTTACTTATCCAAAAAGTCATTCAGAAACATGTTTAATTTTCATGTAATTGCATGGTTTTGAGTGACTTTTCTTAGTCTTGACTTCTATTTTTATTGTGCTGTGGTCTGAGAGAGTGGCTGGTATGGTTTCAGTTCTTTTGCATTTGCTGAAAATTTTTTTTTGTCCAATTATGTGCTTAATTTTAGAGTATGTGCCATGTGGCAATGACAAGAATGTACATCCTGTTGTTTTGGGGTGGAGCATTCTGTAGAGGTCTATCAGATTCATTTGGTCAAATGTTGAGTTCAGGTCTTGAATATCTTTGTTAATTTTCTGTTACAATGATCTACTACTGTCAGTGGAATGTTGAAGTCTCCCACTATTGTGTGGGAGTCTATGTCTCTTTTAGGTCTCTAAGAACTTTCTTTATAAATCTGGATGCCCCGTTTTGGGTGCATATATATTTAGGATAATTAGGTGTTCTTACTGTATTGTACCCTTTACCATTATGTAATGCCATTTGTCTTTTTTGATCATTGTTAGTTTAAAGTCTGTTTCGTCTGAAACTGGGATTGCAACCCTGCTTTTTTTCTGTTTTCCATTTGCTTGGTAGATTTTCCTCTGTTCCTTTATTTTGAACCTATGAGTGTCGTTACCTGTGAGATGCGCCTCCTGAAGACAACATATCATTACGTCTTGCTTTTTCATCCAGCTTGCCACTCTGCACCTTTTAAGTGGGGCAGTTAGTCTATTTACATTTAAGGTTAGTATTGATATGTTTGGATTTGATCCTGTCATTGTTTTGTTAGCTGGTTATTATGTTGGCTTGTTTGTGTGGTTGCTTTATAGTATCACTGGTTTGTGTATTTAATTATGTTTATGTATGAGCTGGAAGCAGTCTTTCCTTTCTATATTTAATGCTCCTTTCAAAATCTCTTGTAAGGCAGGTCTGGTAGTAACAAACTCCCTCAACATTTGCTTATCTGAAAATAATCTTATTTCTTCTTCTCTTATGAAGTTTAGTTTGGCTGGATACAACATTTTTGATTGAAGATTTTTTTCTTAAGGAATGTTGAATATAGGCCTCCATTCTCTTCTGGCTTGTAGGGTTTCAACTGAGAAGTCTGCTGTTAGCCTGATGGAGTTCCCTTTGTAAGTGAACTGCCCTTTTTCTCTGTTATTAACATTCTTTCTTATATTTCAACTTTGGAAAATCTGACATTTACATGTATTGGGGAATATTTTCTTGTGTAGATTCTTTCAGGAGTTTTCTGTATTTTACTCTTGGCCTCTAGCAAGGTTGAGAAAGTTTTCAGGAATAATATCCTGAAGTATGTTTTCCAAGTTGTTTATTTTCTCCCCATCCCTTTCAGAGATGCCAGTGATTTGTGGATTTGGCCTCTTTACACAATGCCACACTTATCAGAGGTTTTGTTTATTCCTTTTTATTCTTTTTTTTTTTGTTTTATTTTTGTATGACTGTCTTATTTCAAAAAGCTAGTCTTCAAGTTCTGATATTCTTTCCTCAGCTTGGTTTATTCTACTTTTAATATTTGTGATTGCATTGTGAAATTTCTGTACTGTGTTATTCAACTCTGTTAGATCCATTAGGTTCTTTTTTGTACCAGCTATTTCATCCTTCAGCTACTGTATTATTTTATTGTGGTTCTTAGTTTCCTTGGATTGGGTTTTGCTGTTCTCCAGAATCTCAATGATCTTCATTCCTATCCATATTCTGAATTCTCTCTCTGTCATTCCAGTCAGCTCAGCCTGGTTAAAAACTCTTGTTGGAGAACTGGTGCAGTATTTGGATGACATAAAACACTCCGGAGTTTTTGCTTTGGTTCTTTCTCATCTCTGCATGTGCATAATCCTTTAACTGCAATGTAGATTGAGTAGAGTCAACGACTTCTTTTCTGGATGTTTTCACAGAGCCAAGGCTTTGTGCAGGGTCTTTATTTGAAGCTGACTTTTTATCTTTGGTTTCAAAGTGGGGTATGCTAGTGAGGCATTTTTGGTGTTGAAGCTTTGGGGTGTGATCTAGTAGATGGCACTTAGGTGTATCAGTCAGTTGACTCTTGCTTGGTTGTGTGGCTTCCCTATGTTTCCTCACAGTTGAAGCCATGTTCCCTGTCAGTGCTCTGAAAGTGTGAGTTTCTCTCCCCCTTGAATGCTGGCTGTAGATCACAGCTTGGCACTCCTCAGCTGCCCACTGCAGCTCTGGGTTGATCTCACTGTTTATGCTCCTTCCCCATCTTGGAAGTAGCAGAGGATGATATCTTAGTAGTGTTTGTAGCCAAGGATCTCTGCTCGTCTTCTGGGAGGGTCCACCCCAGAGAGATGCAGGTCAGCAATTGCCCAGTGCAATCAGACCAGGATGGAGGTTCTGTGCTATGGGCCCATGCCAGGGGTTTCCTGTCTGGTGATGAACAGTTGGTGGGGGGCTAGGTGGGACTGATGGGGGATGGACTCCTCTCCTCAGATTGATGTAGCTTGGAGGTATGAATAAGGCAATTAGGGTTTTTGTTTCTTTGTTAGTCCAAAGGTAGCAAGGAGAGTTCTACTGCTGACGGAGTGGCAGAGAAGCTTTCATTTTCTCAGGGGGTTCTTTCCAGGGAGTTGCAGAACCGTTATTGACTTGATAGCTCTGGCAGGGGGTAGCTGGGGCCCCAGGCCTAGAGGACCTGCCCACTGAGGAGATATGGGAATGGGCACCTACATAACATTCTGGCCATTTTTCCATAAGAATGCTGTGGTATGCTAGGGGCCCACTCCAGTTCCTAGTCATGGCAAGTATTTCAGTACCTGAAGGTATTAACAGTGAAAGCTGAGAAACAGCGAAGATGTTGGCCCACCCCTCTCTCTGGGAGCTCTGTCCTAGAGAGTTATGGACCTGCTGCTGGTCCAAACACATCTGTAGGAGGTGGCTGGAGACTCCAGCTGGGAGGCCCTACCCAGTGGGGAGGAATGAGATAGGGGACCTGCTTTAAAAAGCAGTCTGGCCACGTTGTTGTAGAGAAGTTGTGTTGGGTGGAATACCGCTTCCAGCCCTGGTTGGCTTGGACTATTCAAAGCCCAAAGTCTGGATGTCTAAGTTGCCAAAACATCAAAGATGTCAGTCCATCCCTCCCTCTGGGAGCTCTGATCCAGGGAGGTTTCAAATCTCTGTTGGCCAGAAAACACCAGTGGGGATGGCTGGAGACCCCAGTTGGGAGGTCCTGACAAGTGAGGAGGAATTGAATCAGGTACCCAATTAAAAAAGCAATCTGGCTGCATTTTCATAGAGCAACTGTGCTGTGCTAGGGGACTGCTTCTATTCCTGGTTGGTTTGGACTCTCCATAGCCCAAAGACTGGACAGCTAAGCTGCCGAAACAGCAAAGATAAGCTCCCCTTAGAAGCTCTGTCTCAGGGAGGTGCAATGCTGCTACCAGTGGCTGGCTGGAATTCCAAGCCAATGAGTCTTATCCTGTGAGGTGCCATGAAAGTGGGGCCTGTAGACTATTGCTTTTCAGTCTCTTGGATTCAGCCTCTTTCCTAAGAGTATGTATGGGGATCTAACCTCCCACTTTACCTGAGTTGCAGCTACTTTTTCTGGGAGGCCCAAAAAGCCTAGATATCTAAGGCCCCTGGGTCTCTGTATGTGCATGATTGGCTGTTCTGCTGAGATTCCACATAGCTATGTGTGTCAGCTATGTGAAAGCCCTGGTAGAGTGGGTTCACATGGGGATATCCTCACCCCCAAGGGTTGCAAAGATCCATGGGAGAAGCATGCATTCCTGGGGCCACACATTTACTCACCACTTCCCTGTGCAGAGGACGTTCTCCTGGCTTCATGTCACTCCCTGGTGGGCTGTCATTCTGCCTTGCTTTTCTCCATTTTCTGTGGTTCAAGTTATTGCCTTGATTAGTCCCAATGTGTGTACCTGCATGTTTCAGTTTAAGGTGTGTATTTACTTGTCCCTTCTGTTCCTCTCCATCAGAGCTATGCATACTAGCTGCTTCTAGTCAGCCATCTTGGCCCAAGGTTTCAATGAAGAAATTGTGAAAAAAATTGAAAAAATTCTTGAAACAAATGGTAATGGAAACACAACATACCAAAACCTATGGGATATGGTGAAAGCAGTCCTAAGAGGAAAGTTTATGGCAATAAGCCCATACCTCAAGAGTAGAAAAACTTCAAATAAACAACTTAATTATACATCTTAAGGAACTAGAAAAGCAAGAGCAAACTAAGCCCCAGATTGGTCAAAGAAAGAAGTAATAAAGATCAGGCATAAATAAATAAAATTGAAATGAAAAAAAAAAAAAAAACAGTAAAAAAGATCAATTAAACAAAAAGTTGGTTTTTTGAAAAGATAAAATTGACAAACCTTTAGACTAATTAAAAAAGAGAAGACCCAAAGGAATTATATCAGAGGTGAAAACACTTCTATCTCTCACCATTTACAAACATCAAATCAAAATGTTTTAATGACTTAAATCTAAAACCTTAAACTATGAAACTACTTAAAAGAAAACATTGAGGAAATGCTCCAGGACATTGGACCAGGCAAAGATTTCTTTACTAATACACCACAATCACAGGCAAGCAAAGCAAAAATGAACATACAGTATCACATCAAGTTAAAAAACTTCTGCATGGCAAAAAATAATTAATAAACTAAAGAAACAACTTATAGAATGGGAGAAAATATTTGCAAACAATTCATCTGACAAGGGATTATTAACCACAATATTCACGGAGCTCAAACAATGAGATTAGATTATTAGATGTTTTCCAGTGGATGGTTTCCAAACTATTAGATGTTTTCTAATAATATTGGAAAACACCTAATAATCTAATTAAAAACTGGGCAAAAGTTCTAAATAGGCATTTCTCAGAAGAAGATATGTAAATGGCAAACACATATATGAAAAGATGCTTAATATCATTGATCATCAGACAAATGAAAATCAAAACTACACTGAGATATCATCTCATCCCAGTTAAAATGGCTTTTTTTCCCCCATAAAACAGTCAATGACAAATGCTTGTGAGGATGTGAAGGAAAGGAAACTCTCAAACCCTGTTGATGGGAATGTAAATTAGTACAACCACTATGGAGAACAGTTTGGAGGTTCCTCAAAAAGCTAAAAATAGAGCTACAATATGATCAAACACTCTCACTGCTGGATATATACAGAAAACAGGGAATCAGTACATCAATGAGATGATAACTGCACTCTCATGTTTATTGCCGCACTATGCAGAATAGTCAAGATTTGAAAGCAACCTAAATTTCTACAAACAGATGAATAAATGAATAAATTGTGGTACATATACACAATGGAGTACTATTCAGGTATAATAAAAAAAAAGAGATCCTGCCACCTGCAACAACTGGAGGACATTATGTTAATGAAATAAGCCAGAAAAAGAAAGACAAACTTTGCACATTCTCACTTATTTGTGGGAGCTAAAAATTAAAACAATTGAACTCAGGAAGAGAGTAGAAGGATGGTTACCAGAGGCTGGAAATGGTAGTGGATGTGAGAGCAGTGAATGGAGATGGTTAATAGGTACAAAAATATAATTAGGAAGAATAAGATCTAGTATTTGACAGCTAACAGGATGACTACAGTCAACAATAGTTTATTATACGTTAAAAAATACCTTAAAAAAGAGTATTAGCCCAAAGTACAAATGTTTGATGGATACCCAATTTAACTGGATGTGGTTATTATACATTGTATACTTATATCAGAATATCTCACATACCCCATAAACACGTACACCTACTATGTAACCACAAAAATTAAAAATATATACAAAATAAAAGATTTGTTAAAATTAGGTTATTGGTGATCTTAGTGCATATATTCTAAAGGCATGAAGAATTAAGTGAGGAGAACAAAATTATTAGTGAAAACTATTGTCCAGTAGCTTGACTCTGAAGGGGCATGTAAATGAGGATTTTTTTCCCCTCTCTTTAGGATAGATTTTATACTTTTATATGCTAAGAGAAAAGAGTCACCAGAAGAAGATATATTTTAAAAAGATGATATAATAAATAATTCCTTTCAGATGAAAATTGTATAGAACCAGAACAAATGATAAATTTTCAACAAGAGGAGAGCATCCTATTCATGTACATGGGAGAAAAGAATGGGGTACATGGAGATAGATTGTGTATGTCTGGAATACGAATTGTAGTATGTTCATATCTTATGGTTTCTATTTGTAAAGTAAAAGGTGAGGTACATGAGATATTTTGATATAAGTATTAAAGTTTTTTTTTTTTTTTCTTTTTCCATCACTATTATGTTTTATCTAACTCTTTCCGGAAATTATGTAGTGTAAACAAAAAGGATTTAAGACAAGTCCCAATCAATTTAGAAAGTTTATTTTGTCAAGGTTAAGTACACGCCCATGACAGGCACAGCCTGGTTTTATACATTTTAGGAAGACATGAGACATCAATTAATATGTAAGATATATGTTGGTTGAGTCCAGAAAATCAGGACAACTAAACAAGTGGAGGGGGCTTCCAGGTCATTAAGAGACAAATGGTTGTGGCCGGGCGCGGTGGCTCAAGCCTGTAATCCCAGCACTTTGTGAGGCCTTGGTGGGCGGATCACGAGGTCAGGAGATCAAGACCATCCTGGCTAACATGGTGGAACCTTGTCTCTACTAAAAACACAAAAAATTAGCTGAGCGTGGTGGTGGGCACCTGTAGTCCCAGCTACTCGGGAGGCTGAGGCAGGAGAATGGTGTGAACCCAGGAGGCAGAGCTTGCAGTGAGCAGAGATTGACCCACTGCACTCCAGCCTGGGTGACAGAGCGAGACTCTGTCTCAAAAAAAAAAAAAAAAAAAAAAAAAAAAAAAAGAGAGATTGACAAATGGTTTCATTCCTTTGAGTTTTTGAGTTCTGGCTAGCCTTCCAATGAATACACAATTTACAGGAATAGTCATGTATGCTTTAGTCTGGCTTAGGGAAACAATAGGGCAAAGGAACCAATCAGATATACATTTGTATTACGTGAGCAGAAGGATGACTTTGAGTTCTGCCTGTCCTTGGTCCACAACGAATTTCCTTGTGGGCAATTCTGCAGGAGATTTGTAGCTGTTTTATATTTATAGCTATCTTATTTACGAATAGAATGGGAAGCAGGTTGCCCAACGACAGTTCCCAGCTTCACTTTTCCCTTTGGCTTAGTGATTTGGGGGTCCCAAGATTTATTTTCTTTTCACAGTAGTAAAAGAAATAATAAGCATTTTGAAGAATCTCTAGGTTCTGTGAATTTCTTGAGGTATTTCTAAACAGCGTTTGTGTCTGTTTTCTAATGAAGCTTTACCAACTGAAGTGTTATCGTTAGTTTCTGCTATTTCGACCCTCTGCCTCTTTTCTTTTTATTGAGGGGGCTGTATAGATTCCTGTAAGTGCTAACAATCATGCTGTTATTTTGGTCAAAGTCACCTGTGTGCTCTCTGAGCATACTACCTGAAGAAAAAAAATCAATATTTGGGATCAGCAGTATCTCCAATCTGTATTGTTTATTAAGAGTCCTGGAAGGGCATGTTTGGTGTCCTGTACTGCACACTCCTCATACCTATGTAGGTGCCTGCTAAAGTATCACTGAAGGAACATTTGTATTTATGCAAGAATTATGTTTAAAAATTGGATTGTATCAGATACATTGAGAATTAGAGAGGTTAAGTAGATTTCCCTACATTTTCCAGTTTTAAGTGAGGCTGTGCCTCAAACGTTCTTTGACTCTCCAAAGTTGAAGTTTTTATTCTCATGGGATTGACCTAACACCCTTGTGTAGTCCCAGGCTTTATGCTATTTAACTATAGTTCTGTCTTTTGCAGTAAAACAAAATAATTCTATTTGTTCTTCTACAGAGCACCACCACGAATAACTGAATATTATTATTGGCAAAGATTAATGAGATCTGCAGAGGCAGAAGGAGAACTTCATTTTCTAAAAGCAATCTGCAGATTGGGGAGATGCAGCCTTTGGTGCAAAATTAAAATGGGCTCTGAGGAGGGGGTTGGAAAGTTGGAGATTATAAAGGTGCAAACTTCAGGGCAGGAGAGGAGAATCAGAAGAATGAGGAACAGGGTCTTGATCGGATGACCATTAAGCCCAAATCACCAATCTCTATTGGCTGGTTCCAGGCAGTTCGTTGGTTGGCTCCAGGTGGTCATTTACAGGTACACTGGGGAAATTTCCAGCAGTAGTCTGTCTCAGAACTCACAAGAGGAATTGGTTTGGCTTTATTGTAGAAAGGAAGGGCCTGTGACACTTTTACACAGTACGTAACTGCTTCTCAGTCAGCTATGATTGCCTGTTTCTGTTTTAACTTTGAGCACCTCAGTTAGACATGAGGAATCCATTTTGTCTGTCAGCTGGGGGCATACTTTATGATTTCCCCCTTTTGGTTGAAACTTGCCATATGCAGCATTGATGACCAACTTATGTTCTTGTTACATATTATTGCCAGAGTGGGGTAACTAGCTGATTGGAGTCCATGTAGTCCCTCTCTGGGACACATGTGGCTGAGAACTTATGGCCAATTTGAAGAAGTTGGGCCAAGTAAGGCAAGAAGGCAGACAGGCATCTATTAACTCTTAATCAGTGTCTCTTATGGATGTTTGGTGGTATCAGTGAAGTCTATGAATAAAACCTAGAAGTATCATGTAATCAAAATCCATGTGGGAGAATTGGCAAAACATTTGTAAAGCAGAGAAGAACAATTTTTAAAAGAAACTAGCTGCCTAGGCTTCGTAGGAGAAGGATTTAAGACAGAACTGTGGATGACAAGAACTTAGAGTACCATAGTTAAAGATGCAACTGATAAGAAAATATGGTTACTTCTGGGACATACAATAATTTAACATAAAAACCATAATTACTAATAATATATACCAATAAATATAAGAATTTAGGAATATTATACAATTTTGGAACACATACCAGTAACACATTTATACAAATATAAATCAAAGTTAAATACCAATTTAAAAAAGTTGTCATTGTGTCTTATATGATTTTAACATATCAGACAAGCCTAATATGTCTCTTTTGGACTTCCTGGGGTTCCTGTTACATCCAAGTTAGTTCGGGACAAAAACCTTGATTTTAAAATTTTCCATTTAATTTTGGAAAGTTTGTTAAGTATCAAAGGTTTAAAATTGTTGATCAAAGTAGAATTACAGATCACTAGGAAATATAGCAAAATAGTTTAAAGACACAAATCACAAGAAATTATTTTGATAAAACATGAAGTGGAATCTCTTTCCTAGGTCAGTTATGTAAAAAGTAAAGAAAAACCTGTTTTATAATTTTCTACTAAAGAACAGATGAATCCCTTAGGAATACCCTGTTTTTCTGACATAATAGCCCACTCTGGCCTTGCATCAATGTGCTTTTATATTCATAAAATATAATATTTTTGGTATTCTATCTTAGGATGAAAATTTACCTTCTTTCCACCTCATTTTTTTTTTTTTTTTTTTGGTTTGTTTGTTTTTTGAGACAGAGTCTCGCTCTGTTGCCCAGGGTGGAGTGCTGTGGTGTGATCTTGGCTCACTGCAAGCTCCGCCTCCCAGGTTCATGCCATTCTCCTGCCTCAGCCTCCCAAGTAGCTGGGACTACAGGTGCCCACCACCACGCCTGGCTAATTTTTTTGTGTTTTTATTAGAGATGGGGCTTCACCTCGTTAGCCAGGATGGTCTTGATCTTCTGACCTCTTGATCTGCCCGCCTTGGCCTCCCAAAGCCTCCTCATTATGTTGATGACACAGTTCTTTCTCATGTGAAAAAAAAAAAGAAAATTACTTTTGCTTTTGAACTCTTTTTTTTTACTAAAAACATATTTTTGAAAATATACTCTGTATATTTTAAAATATCTCTTCTATCTAGTAGTTTTAATTACATATATTAACTATAATTTTAACTCTTAGTAAACCTAGTTTTCAGAGAAAACCCTAGGGAGTAAGTAATTTTGAACTGTTTTATATTAGAATTTGTAGATGAAAATAATTGCATAACTTTTAGAATGAAATATTTTCTCAAAATTTTTTATTTATTAACACATCTACAAATATTTAGCTTGTTCAAGTGTATAAACTCAAATATGTTTAATAATTAGTGTTTCTGTATTTTAACTTAGATATGACTCATATATTTTATATTACTTATTTTAATATAACATGACCTTAAGATTTTAAGTTATTAAAAATAATTTTGAAACTGTGATACAGGTACCCTTTCTAATGTCTTCCCCAGTTGGCCTGGGTCCCAACTACCCATGTGGCACTGAAAGATAGATATGAAGGGCAGGGCCTATCTAAGTCCTGAATTTACAAAATAGGAGTAGAGCTCAGGACAGAGTACAGAACTGTGGAGATATTGCCTGGAAAATTCAGCTTTTTTCAGCATGGGCTAGGAGGGGAAGTTGGGCCAGGGAGAATGGGGCCATATTTGGCTTGGCTCTGCCTTGCAGCTTGTGGTCCAGGCACTGAGGACATGTCCTCAGGCCTCATCATGGCCACCTGTCCTCTGGATTCTCCAGAATCCAGAGACTGTCTTTACAAGCTCACAGCAAAATGTGTGCAATGCTTTGGGCGAGGCCAGAAGCCAACCCTTGTAGCTTTAGCTCACAGACAAAGCAAGGAAGTATGAAAAATACTAGAGAAGTGAGAGTTTTATGACCTTTGAACATCTAGCAGCAATGGCCAAAACCTGTCTGACCAGTACACCCAGGAAAATGTCTGAATTATATTTAATACTGATACTTCTGAAGACATTCTAATTTTATTTTGACAATAATTTAAAACCAGTTTCGTTTACCAAATATTACTAAAGTCATATGAACGAAATGTATTTGAGTTAGTTTCTATTTTTCTGATAAAATATTTTATTTAGATACTTTAAAATATTAGAGCTCTTTCATATATTTTGGTAGCAAAATATCACATACACATAACACATATAAACATATAGACACACAGACATACAGATAGAAGCAGACTTTATGGATTTATAAGTCTTAATTTTCTAGTATTCAAGTAGTTTTTCTCCTCCTTATAGAATATTATGTCTTAAATGATTGTTAGCAAGGCAACTTCAAATTTATACTTCCAAAGATGTAACTTCTTATATGAAAATTTAAATCTCAAAGGCTTAGATCTAAACAACATTATTTGCTGAGACAAAGAAATAAGTAAGGCCTAGTCAAGACAAGATTGCCAGGAAAAGTATCTTAAACAAAAGTAAGGGTTGTTATACAAATTTAAGCCAATGTCTTTGCCATTGTAAAAGTTTCTAGTTGTTTACATATAGGAGGGAAGATCCCCTTATAAATGGTATTTTTTTTTAGAACAGATTTCTTTTACAAAGAGTTTCAAACTAGCCAGCTAAATGCCTGAAAGTATTTTTGAGACCAGTCTAGTTAAATAGGTGGGTTTTTTTGTTGTCTTTTTTTTTTTTTTAACCTTAGTTTATTTCTTGATTGGATAGCTGACTTCAGGGTGGAGCCCTTCAATAAGGCAAAACACAAAACAACAACAACAACAAAAATTTTCCATGCCTGGTCTTAGCATGGATAGCTCTAAAAAAGAAGCAATTCTACCTGATGACCTCTTGTTTATAAATACCTTATCTAGTATTTTTCTTTCTTTCTTTCTTTTAAACAAAAGGTACGTTTTCCGGCAACTCAAAAAAACCAGTAAGTTTTAACCAAGGTTATGACTGAAATGAAGATGAAGGGATCTCCAAAGAGATTAAAAGCAGTTCTCACGAGATCCAAAACCACCCCAAAGGTAGCTCAAAGGTAAGTCTCATTAGCCACAAATAAAATACAACTCACATTTCTGTCTGGCCATATTTTCTAGGTTCACAGCTTCTTAGCTAAGTGCCTGTGCAAAAAGGCCCATGAACCCTGTGTGCCCCACAGACAGAAAAAGACAAAATAAAATTCTGTCCGTGAGAGAGAAAAAGATCAACAACAAATGGGTACCCTGAAAGGCGAAGAGTCATGTATATAATTTAAAACAAATGGAACTGGTTTCCTGACTAGGCCTCAAACCTGGACCAAAGCCATAAATCACAGAATCTTAGCCATTAGACTATAGTGTGAAATGCTTTTTGTAAATCCTGCTGGGGATCCAAAACAGGCAGTGTGAGTGTACAAAAAATTTTAACTTTGCTTTAGGTAATATTTTTGCTCTTTAGGTTTGTCAAGAGAATTTCTAAGTCAACCCTGACACTATTATGTGTGTCTTTTTAAAAAGTTAGTATTTTCATAAATGCAAACAAGGCAATTGTTTAAAATGAGAGATTTCTACTTTTTTCTATTTGTAAATTTAGGAGTCTTGTTTAAAAGATCCATCTTCTCGCCATTCACAATTAGAATTCCTAGTGGTGTACTTAGTCCAATACAACTCAACCCAATAGGCTCTTCATGGAAACTTCAGGATGTAGTTTTCCAGGTTTAGGGTACACAGTTAAGAAAGAGGTGTTTCCTGGAGCAGGCATAGAAGAGACAATCTCAAAGATAGTTGTGTGTATGTTGCCACAACTTTTTGGGGTCCACCAGTCACAGACCCATTAATCTATGACACTTGGTAGGCCCTCCTGGGATTGGACTTTCCCAATACTAATCAAGCAACAAGGGTTTAGATGACTAAAGCCCAACAGGGATGGGCTTTCCTGAGAGCTTGACACATTCAGAAAATTTTAAAAAAAGTGTGTTAATAAGAACTGCAAACTGAAGAGTCTGCAGGGCTGGTTTGAACAAATGGTCTTTTAGAAGTTTTAGGCTCATGGTGTATCCTATGGTTCTCTGCTTTATTACAGAACAACACAAAAACACAAAGACAAAAGAAAAGACCATCTGGGAGAAAAAAGATTTTAAATAATATGAATATTCATATCAAAAAGTATCATAAAGCACATCAGAGTCACTACATCCAAGACTAGTCATACAAATCATTTTCTCCAATTAAAAAAGATTTCGTGGAGGAGACAGTGATTTTTACTGTCTGTCTGTTTGACTGAATTTCACAGAAAGAGAAGCCAGAAGCCCTACTGGTAAGCAATTCTTACCTTTCTGCTGGCTTATCAGGTCTTAGGTTGCCTTCACTGTAGCTCCCAGAAGAGCAGAGGGGCTTTGGTGATCCTGCTCACTGTGCCAAAACTGTAGGAGTAAAGGAAAAGCTTACCCTTTGCCCACTGAAGGTTCAAGCAATAATCAACTCACAAAGGGAATCAATAGGAGAAGTGGCATACAAATTTAATAACTTAATCACAGGGAATAACCCAAGAGCTATTACCTACTTCTTGATAAATGAAAAGTCGCAAAGAAAAACTTACCCTTCTGTCAAGTAGAACAACTAGCTGGATATAACTGAGGACTGTCAACCAACTGGGAGGACCAAGACTTAGGAAAGACTCACCCAGCCACCTCTAACCGTGGAGGAACCACTGTGAGTCCTCATAATGTTCCAGAAAACAAAGGTGGTGGTGAGAAGGGGAAAGTGGTGGGCGGGGGACGGGATGAGAGGCAAGAAGGTGAGCAGGGAGACCCAAGGTGTGCTTTGTTTGAAGGTCTGAGAGCCTTTCATGTTTTCACAGATGTTGGTTAAGTCTTCAGATTAGTCTCCTTTTACAATTTAGAGAGGTTCCCAATTGTGTTTGGAGCTTTCAAATATTCAAATTAAAGAAAAGACTCATATTATTTTTGAGAAGTCAGACTTCTCTTTGTTTTAGTTTCGTGTGTAGATACTACAATTTAGATGCATTTCTCAGGTCAATTGTTATCCAACCTTTGTTTTAAATTTGAAAAACCACCAGAGTGCCTGATGGCGGCCAGTCAGAGACTGTTCCTTTAGACTCTGGGTCACCCATAACACTCACCTTATGAAGGTGTCCCTTTGAATGCAGCTGAAGTGTGAGTGTCCTCACAAAACTGAAGTGTGAGTGTACCCTACAAAGTGCAAGCATATCCCGGAAGTGTGGGTATACTCTATTAATGGCTACCCCATAGAGCTGGATGGGTAGACTTCCTAAAGAAAATAAAGTCTCCAAAACTTCAGCCAAAAAATGGAAGACCTTAGATTTGAAAAGCCTTGCCCAATTCCTCCCCGATGCAGTCAGGAAGTACTGAACATAAGGGGTTCATGCACCTACGCATTGGTCCAAATGGCATTGGGAAAAAACTTTGGGGCCACTTCAGATCCCATCCTCCTCATCAATAAATGTTAACAAAAGATCAATGAGACCTGCAGAGGCAAAAGGAGAACTTTATTTTCAAAAAGCAATCTGCAGAGATGCAGCCTTCAGTGCAAAATAAAAGTTTCAGAAGAGTTTTGGAAAGTTAGAAATTATAAAGGCAAAAACTGCAGGGAAGAGAAGAGGAGTCAGGGGAGTGAGGGACACAGCCTTGATTGGATGATCTTTAAACCCCAAATCATGTCTTTCTTAATCAGCTGCTTCCAGGTAGTTGGTTGGTTGGCTCCAGATGGTCTGTTGGTGATATGTTGGGGGAAATTTCCAACTGTAGTCTATCTCAGCACTCACAAGAGGAACTGGTTTGGCTTGATCATAGAAAGAAAAGTCCTGTGACACTTTTGTAACATCTTACTGAGAACACAGAGTACATGACCACCCCTCCCCCAGGTAGGGCTGTCTGATTCTATGTTAAATTAAATTCTATGTTAAAAGGGCTGTCAGTTAGCCATGGGGAGTCCATTTTGTCTGTCAGCCAGGGATGTACTGTAATACCATATTTGTCTTTCTGAGGCATATCATCTTTAACTACCTTGAGTTTTCCTTGAAGATAATGGTTTGCAAACTCTTTCAATATCCTGGTAACCTCTGTGAATAAGCTTTAGTTCTGAGTCTTAGGGAAGCTCTCATAAAATAAAAATAGCCTCAAATTTTAGCTGAGATTGAATTTTCTTTTGACAAATTCCAGGATTTGAAACCTGAACAGGACACTTAGTCTCTGCATCTCTTTTATTCATTTGTAGATGAAAATGGCACCTAAGCCAGCACAAGGTTTTTCTTTTTAAACAGGTTTATTGGCATATTATAAAGTTCAACATTTTAAAGTATACAATTCAATGTTTTTTAGTACACAGTTGGCTCTCCATGTTCCCAGGTTCTCTGTATCCACAGATTCAACCAACCACTGATCATTTACAGTGTTGTGTAAAGAACACCATAATCTAATTTTAGAACACTTTCATTACCCCTACAGGAAACACTGTAGCCATTAGCAGTCACTACTCATCACCCCCAGCTTCCTTCCCCACAACCTTATCCTCAGTACTAGGTAAATACCAATCTGCTATCTTTTGAAATATGTTTGTCTGTTGTGTGCATTTCAGAATAGATAAAATCATATAATTTTTGTTCTTTTCTAACTGGTTTATTTTACAAAGCCTAATGTTTCCAAAGTTACTCCATGTTATAGCATGCATCAGTAATTCAATTTTATAGCCAACTAATATTTATTGTATGGATATGATACAATTTGTTCATCAGTTGATGGACCTTTGGATTGTTTCCATTTTTCAACTCTAATGAATAATGCAACTCTAAACAGTTGTGTATAGGTTTTTATGTGGACATATGTTTTCATTTCTCTAGAGTGGAATCGTAGGAGTGGAATTGCTTCACATGATAATTTTGCATTCGTATGGTAACTTTATGTTTAATATTTTGGGAAACTGCCAAGCTGCTTTCCAAAGTGACTTTAACATTTTAAATTCCCACCAACAAGGATTTTATGAGAACTAAAAGATTGAGTTAATAGTCAGAGGAATAAATAAATGCTTAAGCACTATCCATAGTTACTCTTATTATCTTGTTTTGTCTAACTTCTCCCAGAAAGCAAGCAGTGTGTGTGTGTGTGCACGCACGTGTGTGCGTGTGTACGCGCATTTTAACACATCTCCCGGTCATCTTGAGGGTTTCTTTAAGTAGTTCTAGACTTAATGTTTGTGGCTTATGAGCTCATGTTTTGTTATTAAGGCTCTAGTGAGGCAAGAACAGATGTGAGTCTGCTGTGTTCAAATTTGCTCTCCCGTTAGCTACTTGCATTCATGTAACAATCCTAACCTTGGCCAGTCATCTCTCAGGAACATGCCAGTGATTTCACACGTGTGGATCAGACAGCAGTTGTGGTCAGTCTGACTAAAAAAATGACTGGGAAGAAAAGTTGTTCTGTTTGTCCCAGGGATGGAGGGTGATTTGTGTTAATTTACAGGTAGGACAATACTAATTACAATGCCAGAACTGAGAACTACCAAGAAGTTGATGAGCACATGACTCAGAGAAGGGGCTTGTCCTTCACTGTCTCTATTTCATATGAGACTGCATTCTTAGGAGCAAGAATCACATCTTAGCCTGTTACTGTATAGAAGTACATATGGACGTAGTAATATGGACGTAGTATTACATAATCAAAATAGGAAATTCTATATCTGTTAGAAACACATTTCATTTCAGTTTATACATATTTAGAAGGCAGGAAATTACTTTTTACTAAACATTCATCTTTGTCATAAATATTTCTCATCTTACATCCAAACTATTCGAAGTACTTTTTTATTTTTTTATTTTCATTTTAAGTTTTAGAGACAGGGTTGTGCCCCACCATCCATATTGGAGTGCAGTGATGTGATCATAGCTCACTGCAGCCTCAAACTTCTGAGCTAAAGCCCTCCTTCCTTAGCCTCCAGACTAGCAGCTAGGACTACATGTGCATGCCGCCATGGTCAGCTAGGATTTTTTTTTTTTTGTAGAGACAGGGTCTCACTATGTTAACCAGGCTGGTCTATAACTCTCGGCCTCAAGCAATCATCCCACCTTGGCCCCTTGAAGTGTTGGGATTACAGGTGTAAAACTGCACCTGGCCAAGAAATACTTTTTATTCTCTTTATTACAGATGAACAAAATTGATACTCAAATCACTGAACACCCAGTTCCTAGGACAGATGAGCAGTGAGCACTCACTAATTTTTTCAACTATTAAACCAAAGAAATAAGCAAGAATACAGAGTCATTTTGATTAAAAAAATGCTTCTACTTTAATAATTTATGTAATAGGAAATTATTCTTAGTGACAAGCCATATTAATTATTTAGGTAGAAAGGTTTATTTAGAAGTATTTGCCCAGATCAATTTTTTTATAGATTATTAAGGTAAAGGGGTTCTGAGATTAGATATAGAGATAGTCATTTTCTATAAAGAGTGATTTGAGACACTCTAAAATTTCCCAAAATACATAACCCGGAGCCTTATGAATTATACAAGGGTCTTCAATGGTGTTCCTGAACACATTTGGTAGACAAATCTACAAAATAAAAACACATCAGCTTATTCATCTAATTCCTCTGGTTAAATATCTCTCTTTTGAATTCCCAACACTTGACCACACCACCCTTAGAGTTTTGCTGAAATTAACCAGCCCTTACCGTCCTGGTTATAAGTGTCCTCGTACCCTTTCTGGAGTGATATTAATACAATCAGTTTTCAATAATAAACAGAGGATACATCAGTATAAGGATGTCTAGTCAAGGATAAAGGCTAAAGGAGAGTACAATCCAGGAAACTGCAGTTACAGGATGGAAGTGAGGCATGGAATATATGGTAAGGACATCACAAAATTTATTCACTGAAAGACCAGTATATACTTACGATGTGGCATGGTTATTACCATGTCATGATAGGACTATTACCATGTCTATGATAAGACTATAGTTGTCTGAACAAATGAAGTAATGGTTCAATTGTTTAACTTCTATTTAGATTTATTTATTTAGTTAGTTCTATTTTTTCAGTTCTATTTAGCTCTATTTGCTGCACTAATCTGGCAATACCCAGAGCATCTCCTTCGCAGAAAAACCGTAAGTTCTCTCCTCTGAGTATCTGAGGCATCAGTACCAGAAAAGCTGCGTCCCTTTGGTCTAAGTCCCAGCTTTGTAAAGTTCCTGCCAGAAGCTTCTAAATAGTGATAATTCCATCCTTCTCCTTTATTTCCCCAGTTTTAGGGTGGTAGCTGCAGTTACTGCTTCTGTGATATCTTTGTGTTCTCTTTTCTCTTTTCAGTTTTTAAATACCTGGGTAACAGTTAGTTTTGTTAAATTCACTCTATTAAAATCGCTTGAGTATTTTCTGTCGTCTGGTTAGACCCTGATGATTACCATCACAGAGGAGTAGACTATAGTGTATGGGTAGTTGATAGGTCTTTTCAGATATTAAACACTTGAATGTGAAAGAAAATAAATTCAATATATTTCACTGTGCTGGCTTCTTTATATTTCCTTCTTGTAGAGTCTCTGCCCTTATATTTTACTACCATTAATAGTCATATTCTGGAACATGTGACCATGGCCACAGCTGACTGGACCACGATGGGCATATTACTTAGGGACAACAGATTCCAGACTGATCAATTGTCTTTGACAATGTTTGACATAAAGTGCTCTGCCCAAAGATAGATGAGCTGAGCCACTGAGCCAAAAGGATTCTTTTTCAGAGATTTTGAACCAAGAGTCCCAGTTCAAAGCTAGACCAAAAGAAGCATACAATGCCGCTGAATCAGATTAATGACAGAGCATTAGTAGCTCATGAATTATTGCCATGGAGTTTTTCAGACACTTGACCTATGAATCACTCTCTTTTACCCTCAGCAAAAGCATTTTCATAATTAAGACTGGGTTTATTTTGCAAGATAGATATATCCTTGTCATTTGAATGTTCAAGCAGAGAATTGATAGCTGTCAACTTTGTTTTGGAGAAGATTTCTTCAATGAAAATTTTCAGGTTAGAATACAAGATGTGTATGTATTTCTGGGCTGTGCTGTAGACCCACTGAATAAGGATATCCTAAGAATGGGTTCAAGTCATATACATTAAAAATAGCAGTAACAACAATAAGAACAACTCTCTCCTCTAGGTAATGCTGAAGTAGATCAACCAGACATGGAAAGAAAAGGACTCGATGGCTATTCTTGCTGTCAGTTGCTGAGTGACAAACTATCCTAACACTCAGAGTCTCACCATTTTATTATATCTCATGACTTTCTGTGCCATGAATTCAAGCAGATTTCTGTTTAGTGATTCTTCTGTGCCATCTGGCATGGAGTAGGGCCACTTGGTGATATTTAACTAGATGCTAGTTTCATCTGGAGCATACAAGATAGCTTCATTCATATGCCTGGTGTCTTGGTGGGGACAGTTGAGTTGCTTTTCCTCTCTATACAGTTTCAGAACATCTGCTTGTAGTTTTGTCAGCAGGGGAATTGAAAATCTTATGTGGTGGCTTGGTGTCCTGTGGTGGCTAAGGACACTCACATGTTAACAATCCTCTTAAAGTGTAGGCTTGAATCTGATATGTAACACTTTGAATGTTCTCTACTGGTTAAAGCTGTTACAGTGCAGTCCAGATTTGATGGGAGGGAAAATAGACCCCATTTTTCAATGAAAGAAGAGTTAAAGAATTTGTGGCCATCTTTAATCCATTACTAGGACATCTTAAAGTATTGTAAATTATGTCTTTACATCCTGAGAGAATAGCATATAAGACGGACAATTACAAGATCTGGAAGTCATAAGAAGACAGACAGCCAGTCAGGGCACTGCTAGGCAAAGTGATGTTTGATGTGTGTTCAATTAGAAAAAGACGCATAGGATGATGAAGGAAACGCAAACAGAAGGAAGTGCACTGGGGATAATTTTACTGTAGGCAGAGTTTTATTTACGACTTTTCTAATCGTAATAGCCCACTGGGATACTATGGCAAAGAATTTGAGTCTGTAGGTTATTTGCGAATTGGAAGTGAGTATTCTTTGCTAAATTCTCACCAAAGGTATGAAAGTAAATGCTATCAACCACAAGTAATCATGATAGCAACAATTATATTAATAAATTCAATTGACATTTTTTCAAGTTAATATGTATATATGCATTCTTTCCATTGAAATAATCTACATATTTAACTGAGAAGGAAAGGAAGGAGAAATGTTTAATTAACAGTATTTTAGGCCAGGTATGGTGGCTCATGTCTGGAGTCCCAGCACTTTGAGGAGGTTAAGTTGGAGGATTACTTGAGGCTAGATGTTTCAGATCAGCCTGTACAACATGGTGAAACCCTGTTTCTTTAAAAAATCAGAAACTAGCTGAGTGTGGTAGTATGCACCTGTAATCCTAGCTACTCAGGAGGTTGAGGGAGGAAGATCTCTAGGGCCCAGCAGTTTGAGGTTAGAGTGATGCAGCGAGCTATAATTGTGCTACACAGCACTCTGGCCTGGGTGACAGAGTGAGATCGTATCTCAAAGAAAATAAAAGTCCTTTAGATTTTTAAAAGTTATCATGATATTGATTCTTCCTAGCCAGGAGCATGGAATGTTTTTCAATTTGTTTGTGTCCTCCCTTATTTCCTTGGGCAGTGGTTTGTAGTTCTCCTTGAAGAAGTCCTTCACATCCCTTGTAATTTGTATTCCTAGGTATTTTATTGTCTTTGTAGCAATTGTGAATGAGAGTTCACTCATGATTTAGCTCTCTGTCTTTTATTGGTGTATAGGAATACTTGTGATTTTTGCACATTGATTTTGTATCCTGAGATTTTGCCGGAGTTACTTATCAGCGTAAGGGGATTTGGGGCTGAGATGATGGGGTTTTCTAAATATACAATCATGTCATCTGCAAACAGAGACAATATGACTTCCTGTCTTCCTATCTGAATACGCTTTATTTCTTTCTCTTGCCTGATTTCCCTAGCCAGAACTCAATACTATGTTGAACAGGAATGGTGAGAGAGGGCGTCCTTGTCTTGTGCCGGTTTTCAAAGGGAATGCTTCCAGCTTTTACCCATTCAGTATGATATTGGCTGTAGGTTTGTCATAAACAGCTCTTATTATTTTGAGGTACATTCCACTAGTACCTAGTTTATTGAGAGTTTTTAGCATGAAAGGGTATTGAATTTTTATCGAAGGCCTTTTCTGCATCCACTGAGATAATCGTGATTTTTGTCATTGGTTCTGTTTATATGATGGATTATGTTTATTGATTTGCATATGTTGAACCAGCCTTGCATCCCAGGGCAGAAGCCAACTTGATCGTGGTGGATAAGCTTTTTGATGTGCTGCTATATTTGGTTTGCCAGTATTTTATTGAGGATTTTTGCATCGATGTTCATCAGGGTTGTTGGGCGAAATTTTCTTTTTTTTGTTGTGTCTCTGCCAGGTTTTGGTATCAGGATGATGCTGGCCTCATAAAATGAGTTAGGGAGGAGTCCCTCTTTTTCTATTGTTTGGAATAGTTTGAGAAGCAATGGTACCAGCTCCTCTTTGCACCTCTGGTAGAATTTGGCTGAGAATCTGTCTGGTTCTAGGTTTTTCTTTGTTGGTAGACTATTAATCACTGCCTCAATTTCAGAACTTGTTATTGGTCTATTCAGGGATTCAACTTCTTCCTGGTTTAGTCTTAGAAGGCTGTATGTGTCCAGGAATTTATCAATTTCTTCTAGATTTTCTAGTTTATTTGCAAAGAGGTTTTTATAGTATTCTCTGTTGGTAGTTTGTATTTCTGTGAGATCAGTGGTGATATCCCCTTTATCATCTTTTATTGTGTCTATTTGATTCTTCTCTCTTTTCTTCTTTGTCTGGTTAGCAGTATCTATTTTGTTGATCTTTTTAAAAAAAACATCTCCTGGATTCATTGATTTTTTAAAGGGTTTTTCATGTCTCTATCTCCTTCAATTCTGCTCTAATTTTAGTTATTTCTTGTCTTTTGCTTTTGAATTTCTTTGCTCTTGCTTCTCTAGTTATTTCAATTGTGATGTTAGGGTGTTGATTTTATATCTTTCCCACTTTCTCCTGTGGGCATTTAGTGTTATAAATTTCCCTCTAAACACTGCTTTAGCTGTGTCTCAGGCACAGCTTTAGCTGGTACATTGTGTCTTTGTTCTCTTTGGTTTCAAAGACCTTATTTATTTCTGCCTTAATTTTGTTATTTACTCAGTAGTCATTCAGGAGCAGGTTGTTCAGTTTCCATGTAGTTGTGGGGTTTTGAGTGAGTTTCTTAATCCTGAATTCTAATTTGATTGCACTGTGGTCTGAGAGACTGTTTGTTATGATTTCCATTCTTTTGCATTTACTGAGGAGTGTTTTACTTTCAATTATGTGGTAGATTTTAGAATAAGTCTGATGAAGTGCTGAGAATAATGTATATTCTGTTGATTTGGGGTAGGTATCTATTAAGTCCACTTGGTCCAGAGCTGAGTTCAAGTCCTGAATATCCTTGTTAATTTTCTGTCTCGTTGATCTGTCTAATATTGACAGTGGGGTGTTAAAGTCTTCCACTGTTATTGTGTGGGAGTCTAAGTCTCTTTGTAGGTCTCTAAGAACTTGCTTTATGAATCTGGGTGCTCCTGTATTTGGTGCATATATATTTAGGATAGTTAGCTCTTCTTGTTGCATTGATCCCTTTACCATTATGTAATGCCCTTGTTTGTCTTTTTTGATCTTTGTTGGTTTAATGTCTGTTTTATCAGTGACTAGGATGGCAACCTCTACTTTTTTTTGGCTTTCTGTTTGCTTGGTGAATATTCCTCCATCCCTTTATTTTGAACCTATGTGTGTCTTTGCACATGAGATGCGTCTCCTGAATACAGCACACCAATGGGTCTTGACTCTATCCAATTTATCAGTCTGTGTCTCTTAGTTGGGGCATTTTGCCCATTAATATTTGAAATTAATATTGTTATGTGTGAATTTGATCCTGTTATTATGATGCTAGCTCATTATTTTGCCTGTTAGTTGATGCAGTTTCTTCATAGTGTTGATGGTCTTTACAATTTGGTATGTTTTTGCAGTGACTGGAACCAGTTTTTCCTTTCCATATTTAGTACTTCCTTCAGGAGTTCTTGTAAGGCAGGCCTGCTGGTGACAATATCTCTTAGCATTTGCTTGCCTGTAAGGATTTTATTTCTCCTTCACTTATGAAGCTTAGTTTGGCTGGTTATGAAATTCTGGGTTGAAAATTCTTTTCTTTAAGATTGTTGAATATTGGCCCCCACTATCTTCTGGCTTGTAGAATTTCTACAGAGAGATCTGCTATTAGTCTGAGAGGCTTCCATTTGTGGGTAAACAGACTTTTCTCTCTGACTGCCCTTAACCTTTTTCCCTTCATTTCAACCTTGGTGAATATGACAATCTTGTGTCTTGTGGTTACTCTTCTCAAGGAATATCGTTGTGGTGTTCTCTGTATTTCCTGAATTTGAATGTTGGCCTGCCTTGCTAGGTTGGGGAAGTTCTCCTGGATAATATCCTGAAGAGTGTTTTCCAACTTGGTTCCATTCTCCCCATCACTTTCAGGTATACCAATCAAACATAGGTTTGGTCTTTTCACATAGTCCCATTTTTCTTGGAGGCTTTGTTTCTTCCTTTTCATTCTTTTTTCTCTAATCTTGTCTTCACACTTTATTTCACTAAGTTGATCTTTAATCTCTGATATCCTTTCTTATGCTTGATCAGTTTGGCTGTTGATATTCGTGTGTACTTCACAAAGTTCTCATGCTGTGTTTTTCAGCTCCGTCAGGTCATTTATGTTCTTCTCTAAACTGCTTATTCTAGTTAGCAATTCTTCTAACCTTATTTCAAGGCTCTTAGCTTCCTTGCATGGGTTAGCACATGCTCCTTTAGCTCAGAGGAGTATATTATTGCCCACCTTCTGAAGCCTACTTCTCTCAATTCGTCAAACTCATTCTCCGTCCAGTTTCGTTCTCTTGCTCGCAAGGAGTTGTGATTCTTTGGAGGAGAAGAGGCATTCTGGTTTTTGGAGTTTTCAGTCTTTTTGCACTGTTTTTTCCTCATCTTTGTGGATTTATCTACCTTTGGTGTTTGATGTTGGTGACCTTTGGATGGGTTTTTTTCTGTGTGTGTGTGGATGTCCTTTTTGTGGACGTTGATGCTATTCCTTTCTGTTTGTTAGTTTTCCTAGCCGTCAGGCCTCTCTGCTGTAGGTCTGCTGGAGTTTGCTGGAGGTCCACTCCAGACCCTGTTTGCCTGGGTATCACCATCGGAGGCTGCAGAACAGCAGAAATTGCTGCCTGTTCCTTCCTCTGGAAGCTTCATCCCAGGGGGGTACCTGCCAGATGCCAGCTGGAGCTCTCCTGTATGAGGTGTCTGTCAAACCCTGCTGGGAGTTGTCTCCCAGTCAGGAGGCATAAGCGCCAGGGACCCACTTGAGGAGGCAGTCCGTCCCTTAGCAGAGCATGAGCCATGTGTTGGGAGACCCGCTACTTTCTTTAGAGCCATCAGGCAGGAACGTTTAAGTCTACTGAAGCTGCTCCCACAGCTGCCCCTTCCCCCAGGTGCTCTGTCCCAGGGAGATGGGGCTTTTATCTATAAGCCCCTGACTTGAGCTACTGCCTTTCTTTCAGTGATGTGCTGCCCAGAGAGGAGGAATTTAGAGAGGTAGTCTGGCTACAGTGGCTCTGAGGTGTGCTCCGCCTAGTTCAAACTTCCTGGTGGCTCTTTTTACACTGCGAGGGGAAAACCACCTATTCAAGCCTCAGTAATGGCAGAAGCCCCTCCCTCCCACCAAGCTGGAGCATCCTAGGTTGACTTCAGACTGCTGGGCTGGTAGTGAGAATTTCAAGCCGGTGGAACTTAGCTTGCGGGACTCCATGGGGGTGGGATCTGCTGAGCTAGACCACTTGGCTCCCTGGCTTCAGCCCTCTTTCCAGGGGATTGAACAGTTCTATCTCGCTGACGTTCCATGCACCACTGGGGTATGAAAAAAAACTCCTGCAGCTAACTTGGTGTCTGCCCAAACCTCCGCCCAGCTTTGTGCTTGAAACCCAGGGCCCTGGTGGTATAGGCACCTGAGGGAATCTCCTGGTCTGTGGGTTGTGAAGATCATGGGAAAAGCATAGTATCTGGGCCAGAATGCATTATCCCTCATGGCACAGTCCCTCACAACTTCCCTTAACTAGAGCAGGGATTTCCCTGACCCCTTGCACTTCCTGGGTGAGGCAACACCCCACCCTGCTTTGGCTCACTCTCTGTGGGCTGCACCCACTGCCTAGCCAGTCCCAATGAGAAGAACCAGGTATGTCAGTTGGAAACACCGAAATCACCTGCCTTCTGCATTGATCTCGCTGGGAGCTACAGACTGGAGCTGTTCCTATTTGACCATTTTGCTGTTCATGAAAATGGCCATACTGCCCAAAGTAATTTATAGATTCCATGCTATCCCCATCAAGCTACCATTGACTTTCTTCACAGAATTAGAAAAAACTACTTTAAATTTTATACGGAGCCAAAAAAGACCCCGTATAGCCAAGACAGTCCTAAGCAAAAAGAACAAAGCTGGAGGCATCACGCTGCCTGACTTCAAACTATACTACAAGGCTATGGGAACCCAAACAGGACAGTACTGGTACCAAAACAGATATATAGACCAATTGAACAGAATAAAGGCCTCAAAAATAACACCATACATCTACAACCATCTGATCTTTGACAAACCTGACAAAAACAAGCAATAGGGAAAGGATCCCCTAGTTAATAAATGACGTTGGGAAAACTGGCCAACCATATGCAAAAAACTCAAACTGGAACCCTTCCTTACACCTTATAAAAAATTAACTGAAGATGGATTAAAGACTTAAATGTAAGACCTAAAACCATAAAACCCTAGAAGGAGACCTAGGAAATACCTAGGTATGGGCAAAGACTTCATGACTAAAACACCAAAAGCAATGGCAACAAAAGCCAAAATTGACAAATGGGATGTAATTAAACTAAAGAGCTTCTGCACAGCAAAAGAAACTATCATCAGAGTGAACAGGCAACCTACAGTATGGTTGAAAATTTTTGCAATCTATCCATCTGACAAAGGGCTAGTATGCAGAATCTACAAGGAGCTTTAACAAATTTACAAGAAATAAACAACCCCATCAAAAAGTGGGTGAAGGATGTGAACAGAACCTTCTCAAAAGAAGACATTTGAGCCTGGCATGGTGGCTCATACCTGTAATCCCAGTACTTTGGGAGGCCAAGGCGGGCGGATCACAAGGTCAGGAGATCAAGACCATCCTGGCCAACATGGTGAAACCCTGTCTCTACTAAAAATACAAAAAAAAAAAAAAAAAAAAGCCCGGCATGGTGGTGGGCACCTGTAGTCCTAGCTACTCAGGAGGTTGAGACAGGATAATTGCTTTAACCTGGGAGGTGGAGGTTGCAGTGAGCCGAGATCGTGCCACGGCCCTCTAGCCTGGGTGACAGAGCGAGATCCCATCTTAAAAAAAAAAAAAAAAAAAAAAAAAAGACATTTATGCAGCCAAAAAACATATAAAAAAAACCTCATAATCACTGGTCATTACAGAAATGCGAATTAAAACCACAATGAGATACCATCACATGCCAGTTAGAATGGCGATCATTAAAAAGTCAGGAAACAACAGATGCTAGAAAGGATATGGACAAATAGGAATGCTTTTTACACTGTTGGTGGGAGCGTAAATTAGTTCAACCATAGTGGAAGACAGTGTGGTGATTCCTCAAGGATCTAGAATCAGAAATACCATTTGACCCAACAATCCCATTACTGGGCATATACCCAATGGATTATAAATCATTCTACTATAAAGACACATGCACACATATATTTATTACAGCACTATTCACAATAGCAAAGACTTGGAACCAACCCAAATGCCCATGAATGATAAACTGGATAAAGAAAATGTGGCACATATACACCATGAAATACTATGCAACCTTAAAAAAAGATGAGTTCACGTCCTTTTCAGGGACATGGAGGAAGGTGGAAACCATCATTCTCCGCAAACTAACACAGGAACAGAAAACCAAACACTGCATGTTCTCACTCATAAGTGGGAGCTGAACAATGAGAACACATGGACACAGGGAAAGGAACATCACACACAGAGGCCTGTTGGGAGCTGGGGGGTTAGGGGAAGGATAGCATTAGGAGAAATACCTAATGTAGATGACGGGTTGATGGGTGCAGCAAACCACCATGGCATTTGTATACCTATGTAACGAACTTGCACGTTTTGCTCATGTAACCCAGAACTTAAAGTATAATAAAAAAAAGAAACTATTTTTAAATGATATCATGAAACATAGTAGTGTTACTGTTATAATTTTTCTTGGGCCGGGCGCGGTGGCTCAAGCCTGTAATCCCAGCACTTTGGGAGGCCGAGACGGGCGGATCACGAGGTCAGGAGATCGAGATCATCCTGGCTAACACGGTGAAACCCCGTCTCTACTAAAAAGTGCAAAAAAAAAAAAAACTAGCCGGGCGAGGTGGCGGGCGCCTGTAGTCCCAGCTACTAGGGAGGCTGAGGCAGGAGAATGGCGTAAACCCAGGAGGCGGAGCTTGCAGTGAGCTGAGATCCGGCCACTGCACCCCAGCCTGGGCGACAGAGCGAGACTCCGTCTCAAAAAAAAAAAAAAAAAAAAAAAAAAAAAAAAAAAAAAAAAAATTTTTTTATTTAAACTTTTTGTTTTTTTTTTCCCAAAAGTT